>NW_027017212.1:0-221356 GCF_036013445.1 Caloenas nicobarica
TACTGGGCTCTGTCGGGCTCTGTCGGGCTCTGTCGGGCTTCTGTCGGGCTCTACTGGGCTCTGTCGGGCCCTGTCGGGCTCTGTCGGGCTCTGTCGGGCCCTGTCGGGCTCTGTCAGGCTCTGTCGGGCTCTGTCGGGCTCTACTGGGCCCTGTCGGGCCCTCTCGGGCTCTGTCGGGCCCTGTCGGGCTCTGTCGGGCTCTGTCAGGCCCTGTCAGGCCCTGTCGGGTTCTGTCGGGCTCTGTCGGGCTCTGTCGGGCTCTGTCGGGCTCTGTCGGGCTCTACTGGGCTCTACTGGGCTCTGTCGGCTCTGTCGGGCTCTACTGGGCCCTGTCGGGCCCTGTCGGGCCCTGTCGGGCTCTGTCGGGCTCTACTGGGCTCTGTCAGGCTCTGTCGGGCTCTGTCGGGCACTGTCGGGGCCTCTGTCGGGCTCTGTCGGGACCTGTCGGGCTCTGTCGGGCTATGTCGGGCTCTGTCGGGCTCTACTGGGCTCTGTCGGGCTCTGTTGGCTCTGTCGGGCTCTACTGGGCCCTGTCGGGCTCTGTCAGGCCCTGTCGGGCTCTGTCGGGCTCTGTCGGGCTCTGTCGGGCTCTGTCGGGCCCTGTCGGGCTCTGTCGGGCTCTGTCGGGCTCTACTGGGCTCTGTCGGGCTCTACTGGGCTCTACTGGGCCTGTCGGGCTCTGTCGGGCTCTGTCGGGCTCTGTCGGGCTCTGTCGGGCTCTACTGGGCTCTGTCGGGCCCTGTCGGGCCATGTCGGGCTCTGTCGGGCCCTGTCGGGTTCTACTGGGCCTGTCGGGCTCTGTCGGGCTCTGTCGGGCTCTGTCGGGCTCTGTCGGTTTCTACTGGGCCCTGTCGGGCTCTGTCGGGCTCTGTCGGGCCCTGTCGGGCTCTGTCGGGCTCTGTCGGGCCTGTCGGGCTCTACTGGGCTCTACTGGGCCCTGTCAGTCCCTGTCGGGCTCTGTCGGCTCTGTCGGGCCCTGTCGGGCTCTGTCGGGCCCTGTCGGGCTCTGTCGGGCTCTGTCGGGCCCTGTCGGGCTCTGTCGGGCTCTGCCGGGCCCTGTCGGGCTCTGTCGGGCCCTGTCGGGCTCTGTCGGGCTCTACTGGGCCCTATCGGGCCCTGTCGGGCTCTGTCGGGCTCTACTGGGCTCTGTCGGGCCCTGCGGGCCCTGTCGGGCCTGTCGGGCCCTGTCGGGCCCTGTCGGGCTCTGTCGGGCTCTACTGGGCTCTGTCGGGCTCTGTCGGGCTCTGTCGGGCTCTTGTCGGGCTCTACTGGGCCCTGTTGGGCTCTGTCGGGCCCTGTCGGGCCCTGTCGGGCTCTGTCGGGCTCTGTCGGGCCCTGTCGGGCTCTGTCGGGCCCTGTCAGGCTCTGTCGGGCTCTGTCGGGCTCTGTCAGGCTCTGTCGGGCTCTACTGGCTCTGTCGGGCTCTACTGGGCTCTACTGGGCCCTGTCGGGCTCTGTCGGGCTCTGTCGGGCTCTGTCGGGCTCTACTGGCTCTGTCGGGCCCTGTCGGGCTCTGTCGGGCTCTGTCGGGCCATGTCGGGGTCTGTCGGGCTCTGTCGGGCTCTGTCGGGCTCTACTGGGCCTCTGTCGGGCTCTGTCGGGCTCTGTCGGGCTCTACTGGGCCCTGTCGGGCCCTGTCGGGCCCTGTCGGGCTCTGTCGGGCTCTGTCGGGCTCAACTGGTCTCTGTCGGGCTCTGTCGGGTTCTGTCGGGATCTGTCGGGCTCTGTCGGGCTCTGTTGGGCTCTACTGGGCTCTACTGGGCTCTGTCGGGCTCTGTCGGGCTCTACTGGGGCCCTGTCGGGCTCTGTCGGGCTCTGTCGGGCCCTGTCGGGCTCTGTCGGGCTCTGTCGGGCTCTGTCGGGCTCTACTGGGCTCTGTCGGGCTCTGTCGGGCTCTGTCGGGCTCTACTGGGCCCTGTCGGGCCCTGTCGGGTTCTGTCGGGCTCTACGGTCTCTGTCGGGCTCTGTCGGGCTCTGTCGGGCTCTGTCGGGCTCTGTCGGGCTCTACTGGGCTCTACTGGGCTCTGTCGGGCTCTACTGGTCCCTGTCGGGCTCTGTCGGGCTCTGTCGGGCCCTGTCGGGCCCTGTCGGGCTCAACTGGTCTCTGTCGGGCTCTGTCGGGCTCTGTCGGGCTCTGTCGGGCTCTGTCGGGCTATGTCGGGCTCTGACGGGCTCTACTGGGCTCTGTCGGGCTCTGTCGGGCTCTGTCGGGCTCTACTGGGCCCTGTCGGGCTCTGTCGGGCCCTGTCGGGCTCTGTCGGGCTCTGTCGGGCTCTGTCGGGCCCTGTCGGGCTCTGTCGGGCTCTGTCGGGCTCTGTCGGGCTCTACTGGGCCCTGTCGGGCTCTGTCGGGCCCTGTCGGGCTCTGTCGGGCTCTGTCGGGCTCTGTCGGGCCCTGTCGGGCCCTGTCGGGCTCTGTCGGGCTCTGTCGGGCTCTACTGGCTCTGTCGGGCCCTGTCGGGCCCTGTCGGGCCCTGTCCGGGCTCTGTCGGGCTCTGTCGGGCCCTGTCGGGCCCTGTCGGGCTCTGTCGGGCTCTGTCGGGCTCTGTCGGGATCTGTCGGGCTCTGTCGGGCTCTGTCGGGCTCTACTGGGCCCTGTCGGGCTCTGTCAGGCTCTGTCCGGGCCCTGTCGGCTCTGTCGGGCCCCTGTCGGGCCCTGTCGGGCCCTTGTCGGGCCCTGTCGGGCTCTGTCGGGCCTCTCTCGGGCTCTACTGGGCTCTGTCGGGCTCTACTGGGCTCTACTGGGCCCTGTCGGGCTCTGTCGGGCTCTGTCGGGCTCTACTGGGCTCTGTTGGGCTCTACTGGGCTCTGTCGGGCCTGTCGGGCTCTGTCGGGCCCTGTCGGGTCTCTCGGGCCCTGTCGGGCTCTGTCGGGCTCTGTCGGGCTCTGTCGGGCTCTGTCGGGCTCTACTGGGCTCTGTCGGGCCCTGTCGGGCTCTGTCGGGCTCTGTCGGGCCCTGTCGGGCTCTGTCGGGCTCTGTCGGGCTCTGTCGGGCTCTGTCGGGCTCTACTGGGCTCTACTGGGCTCTGTCGGGCTCTGTCGGGCTCTACTGGGCCCTGTCGGGCCCTGTCGGGCTCTGTCGGGCTCTGTCGGGCTCTACTGGGCTCTGTCAGGCTCTGTCGGGCTCTGTCGGGCTCTGTCGGGCCCTGTCGGGCTCTGTCGGGCCCTGTCGGGCCCTGTCGGGCTCTGTCGGGCTCTGTCGGGCTCTGTCGGGCTCTACTGGGCTCTGTCGGGCTCTGTTGGGCTCTGTCGGGCTCTACTGGGCCCTGTCGGGCTCTGTAGGGCCCTGTCGATCTCTGTCGGGCTCTGTCGGGCTCTGTCGGGCTCTGTCGGGCTCTACTGGGCTCTGTCGGGCTCTACTGGGCTCTACTGGGCCTGTCGGAATCTGTCGGGCTCTGTCGGGCTCTGTCGGGCTCTACTGGGCCCTGTCGGGCCCTGTCGGGCACTGTCGGGCTCTGCCGGGCTCTGTCGGGCCCTGTCGGGCTCTGTCGGGCTCTGTCGGGCTCTGTCGGGGTCTACTGGGCCCTGTCGGGCTCTGTCGGGCTCTGTCGGGCTCTGTTGGGCCCTGTCGGGCTCTGTAGGGCTCTGTCGGGCCCTGTCGGGCTCTGTCGGGCTCTACTGGGCCCTGTCGGGCCCTGTCGGGCTCTGTCGGGCTCTGTCGGGCCCTGTCGGGCTCTGTCGGGCCCTGTCGGGCTCTGTCGGGCTCTGTCGGGCTCTGTCGGGCTCTGCTGGGCCCTGTCGGGCTCTGTGGGCTCTGTCGGGCCCTGTCGGGCTCTGTCGGGCCCTGTCGGGCTCTGTCGGGCTCTGTCGGCTCTGTCGGGCTCTACTGGGCTCTGGTCGGGCTCTGTCGGGCTCTGTCGGGCTCTGTCGGGCTCTACTGGGCCCTGTCGGGCCTGTCAGGCTCTGTCGGGCCCTGTCGGGGCCCTGTCGGGCTCTGTCGGGCTCTGTCGGGCCCTGTCGGGCCCTGTCGGGGCTCTGTCGGGCCCTGTCAGGCCCTGTCGGGCCCCTGTCGGGCTCTGTCGGGCTCTCTCGGGCTCTGTCGGGCTCTAAGGGCTCTGTCGGGCTCTACTGGGCTCTACTGGGCCCGACGGCTGTTGGGCTCTGTCGGGCTCTGTCGGGCTCTGTCGGGCTCTGTCGGGCTCTACTGGGCTCTGTCGGGCCCTGTCGGGCTCTGTCGGGCTCTGTCGGCCCTGTCGGGCTCTGTCGGGCTCTGTCGGGCTCTGTCGGGCTCTACTGGGCTCTGTCGGGCTCTGTCGGGCTCTGGTCGGGCTCTGTCGGGCTCTACTGGTCTCTGTCGGGCTCTGTCGGGTTCTGTCGGGCCTCTGTCGGGCTCTGTCGGGCTCTGTCGGGCTCTACTGGGCTCTACTGGGCTCTGTCGGGCTCTGTCGGGCTCTACTGGGCCCTGTCGGGCCCTGTCGGACCCTGTCGGGCCCTGTCGGGCTCTGTCGGGCTCTGTCGGGCTCTACTGGGCTCTGTCGGGCTCTGTCGGGCTCTGTCGGGCTCTGTCGGGCTCTACTGGGCCCTGTCGGGCCCTGTCGGGCTCTGTCGGGCTCTGTCGGGCTCTGTCGGGCTCAACTGGTCTCTGTCGGGCTCTGTCGGGTTCTGTCGGGCTCTGTCGGGCTCTGTCGGGCTCTACTGGGCTCTACTGGGCTCTGTCGGACTCTGTCGGGCTCTACTGGGCCCTGTCGGGCTCTGTCGGGCTCTGTCGGGCCCTGTCGGGCTCAACTGGTCTCTGTCGGGCTATGTCGGGCTCTGTCGGGCTCTTACTGGGCTCTGTCGGGCTCTACTGGGCTCTGTCGGGCTCTGTCGGGCTCTGTCGGGCTCTACTGGGCCCTGTCGGGGCTCTGTCGGGGCCCTGTCGGGCTCTGTCGGGCTCTGTCGGGCCCTGTAGGGCCCTGTCGGGCTCTGTCGGGCTCTGTCGGGCTCTGTTCTGCTCTACTGGGCCCTGTCGGGCCCTGTCGGGCTCTGTCGGGCTCTGTCGGGCTCTGTCGGGCTCTGTCGGGCTCTACTGGGCTCTGTCGGCTCTACTGGGCTCTACTGGGCCCTGTCGGGCTCTGTCGGGCTCTGTCGGGCTCTATCGGGCTCTGTCGGGCTCTACTGGGCTCTGTCGGGCCCTGTCGGGCCCTGTCGGGCTCTGACGGGCCTGTCGGGCTCTGTCGGGCTCTGTCGGGCTCTGTCGGGCTCTACTGGGCTCTGTCGGGCTCTGTCGGGCTCTGTCGGGCTCTACTGGGCTCTGTCGGGCCCTGTCGGGCTCTGTCGGGCTCTGTCGGGCCCTGTCGGGCTCTGTCAGGCTCTGTCGGGCTCTGTCGGGCTCTGTCGGGCTCTACTGGCCCTGTCGGGCCTCTCGGGCTCTGTCGGGCCCTGTCGGGCTCTGTCGGCTCTGTCAGCCCTGTCAGGCCCTGTCGGGTTCTGTCGGGCTCTGTCGGGCTCTGTCGGGCTCTGTCGGGCTCTGTCGGGCTCTACTGGGCTCTACTGGGCTCTGTCGGGCTCTGTCGGGCTCTACTGGGCCCTGTCGGGCCTGTCGGGCCCTGTCGGGCTCTGTCGGGCTCTACTGGGCTCTGTCAGGCTCTGTCGGGCTCTGTCGGGCACTGTCGGGCTCTGTCGGGCTCTGTCGGGACCTGTCGGGCTCTGTCGGGCTATGTCGGGCTCTGTCGGGCTCTACTGGGCTCTGTCGGGCTCTGTTGGGCTCTGTCGGGCTCTACTGGGCCCTGTCGGGCTCTGTCAGGCCCTGTCGGGCTCTGTCGGGCTCTGTCGGGCTCTGTCGGGGCCCTGTCGGGTTCTGTCGGGCTCTGTCGGGCTCTACTGGGCTCTGTCGGGCTCTACTGGGCTCTACTGGGCCCTGTCGGGCTCTGTCGGCTCTGTCGGGCTCTGTCGGGCTCTGTCGGGCTCTACTGGGCTCTGTCGGGCCCTGTCGGGCCCTGTCGGGCCCTGTCGGGCCCTGTCGGGCTCTGTCGGGCCCTGTCGGGTTCTACTGGGCCCTGTCGGGCTCTGTCGGGCTCTGTCGGGCTCTGTCGGGCTCTGTCGGGTTCTACTGGGCCCTGTCGGGCTCTGTCGGGCTCTGTCGGGCCCTGTCGGGCTCTGTCGGGCTCTGTCGGGCTCTGTCGGGCTCTGTCGGGCTCTACTGGGCTCTACTGGGCCCTGTCAGTCCCTGTCGGGCTCTGTCGGGCTCTGTCGGGCCCTGTCGGGCTCTGTCGGGCCCTGTCGGGCTCTGTCGGGCTCTGTCGGGCCCTGTCGGGCTCTGTCGGGGCTCTGTCGGGCCCTGTCGGGCTCTGTCGGGCCCTGTCGGGCTCTGTCGGGCTCTACTGGGCCATATCGGGCCCTGTCGGGCTCTGTCGGGCTCTACTGGGCTCTGTCGGGCCCTGTCGGGCTCTGTCGGGCTCTGTCGGGCCCTGTCGGGCCCTGTCGGGCCCTGTCGGGCTCTGTCGGGCTCTGTCGGGCTCTCTGGGCTCTGTCGGGCTCTGTCGGGCTCTGTCGGGCTCTGTCGGGCTCTACTGGGCCCTGTTGGGCTCTGTCGGGCCCTGTCGGGCCCTGTCGGGCTCTGTCGGCTCTGTCGGGCCCTGTCGGGCTCTGTCGGGCCCTGTCAGGCTCTGTCGGGCTCTGTCGGGCTCTGTCGGGCTCTACTGGGCTCTGTCGGGCTCTACTGGGCTCTACTGGGCCCTGTCGGGCTCTGTCGGGCTCTGTCGGGGCTCTGTCGGGCTCTACTGGGCTCTGTCGGGCCCTGTCGGTCTCTGTCGGGCCCCTGTCGGGGTCTGTCGGGCTCTGTCGGGCTCTGTCGGGCTCTACTGGGCTCTGTCGGGCTCTGTCGGGCTCTGTCGGGCTCTGTCGGGCTCTGTCGGGCCCTGTCGGGCTATGTCGGGCTCTGTCGGGCTCTACTGGGCTCTGTCGGGCTCTACTGGGCTCTACTGGGCCCTGTCGGGCTCTGTCGGGCTCTGTCGGGCTCTGTCGGGCTCTGTCGGGCTCTACTGGGCTCTGTCGGGCCCTGTCGGGGCCCTGTCGGGCTCTGTCGGGCCCTGTCGGGTTCTACTGGGCCCTGTCGGGCTCTGTCGGGCTCTGTCGGGCTCTGTCGGGCTCTGTCGGTTTCTACTGGGCCCTGTCCGGGCTCTGTCGGGCTCTGTCGGGCCCTGTCGGGCTCTGTCGGGCTCTGTCGGGCTCTGTCGGGCTCTACTGGGCTCTACTGGGCCCTGTCAGTCCCTGTCGGGCTCTGTCGGGCTCTGTCGGGCCCTGTCGGGCTCTGTCGGGCCCTGTCGGGCTCTGTCGGGCCCTGTCGGGCTCTGTCGGGCTCTGTCGGGCCCTGTCGGGCTCTGTCGGGCTCTGTCGGGCCCTGTCGGGCTCTGTCGGGCCCTGTCGGGCTCTGTCGGTCTCTACTGGGCCCTATCGGGCCCTGTCGGGCTCTGTCGGGCTCTACTGGGCTCTGTCGGGCCCTGTCGGGCTCTGTCGGGCTCTGTCGGGCCCTGTCGGGCCCTGTCGGGCCCTGTCGGGCTCTGTCGGGCTCTGTCGGGCTCTACTGGGCTCTGTCGGGCTCTGTCGGGCTCTGTCGGGCTCTGTCGGGCTCTACTGGCCCTGTTGGGCTCTGTCGGGCCCTGTCGGGCCCTGTCGGGCTCTGTCGGGCTCTGTCGGGCCCTGTCGGGCTCTGTCGGGCCCTGTCAGGCTCTGTCGGGCTCTGTCGGGCTCTGTCGGGCTCTGTCGGGCTCTACTGGTCTCTGTCGGGCTCTGTCGGGTTCTGTCGGGCTCTGTCGGGCTCTGTCGGGCTCTACTGGGCTCTACTGGGCTCTGTCGGGCTCTGTCGGGCTCTACTGGGCCCTGTCGGGCCCTGTCGGGCCCTGTCGGGGCTCTGTCGGGCTCTGTCGGGCTCTGTCGGGCTCTACTGGGCTCTGTCGGGCTCTGTCGGGCTCTGTCGGGCTCTGTCGGGCTCTACTGGGCCCTGTCGGGCCCTGTCGGGCTCTGTCGGCCTCTGTGGGGCTCTGTCGGGCTCAACTGGTCTCTGTCGGGCTCTGTCGGGTTCTGTCGGGCTCTGTCGGGCTCTGTCGGGCTCTACTGGGCTCTACTGGGCTCTGTCGGACTCTGTCGGGCTCTACTGGGCCCTGTCGGGCTCTGTCGGGCTCTGTCGGGCCCTGTCGGGCTCAACTGGTCTCTGTCGGGCTCTGTCGGGTTCTGTCGGGCTCTGTCGGTCTCTGTCGGGCTATGTCGGGCTCTGTCGGGCTCTACTGGGCTCTGTCGGGCTCTACTGGGCTCTGTTCGGGCTCTGTCGGGCTCTGTCGGGCTCTACTGGGCCCTGTCGGGCTCTGTCGGGCCCTGTCGGGCTCTGTCGGGCTCTGTCGGCCCTGTAGGGCCCTGTCGGCTCTGTCGGGCTCTGTCGGGCTCTGTTCTGCTCTACTGGGCCCTGTCGGGCCCTGTCGGGCCTCTGTCGGGCTCTGTCGGGCTCTGTCGGGCTCTGTCGGGCTCTACTGGGCTCTGTCGGGCTCTACTGGGCTCTACTGGGCCCTGTCGGGCTCTGTCGGGCTCTGTCGGGCTCTATCGGGCTCTGTCGGGCTCTACTGGGCTCTGTCGGGCCTGTCGGGCCCTGTCGGGCCTCTGTCTGGCCCTGTCGGGCTCTGTCGGGCTCTGTCGGGCTCTGTCGGGCTTACTGGGCTCTGTCGGGCTCTGTCGGGCTCTGTCGGGCTCTTCTGGGCTCTGTCGGGCCATGTCGGGCTCTGTCGGGCTCTGTCGGGCCCTGTCGGGCTCTGTCAGGCTCTGTCGGGCTCTGGTCGGGCTCTGTCGGGCTCTACTGGGCCCTGTCGGGCCCTCTCGGGCTCTGTCGGGCCCTGTCGGGCTCTGTCGGGCTCTGTCGGGCTCTGTCGGGCTCTACTGGGCTCTGTCGGGCCCTGTCGGGCCCTGTCGGGCCCTGTCGGGCCCTGTCGGGCTCTGTCGGGCTCTGTCGGGTTCTACTGGGCCCTGTCGGGCTCTGTCGGGCTCTGTCGGGCTCTGTCGGGCTCTGTCGGGTTCTACTGGGCCCTGTCGGGCTCTGTCGGGCTCTGTCGGGCCCTGTCGGGCTCTGTCGGGCTCTGTCGGGCTCTGTCGGGCTCTGTCGGGCTCTACTGGGCTCTACTGGGCCCTGTCAGTCCCTGTCGGGCTCTGTCGGGCTCTGTCGGGCCCTGTCGGGCTCTGTCGGGCCCTGTCGGGCTCTGTCGGGCTCTGTCGGGCCCTGTCGGGCTCTGTCGGGCTCTGTCGGGCCCTGTCGGGCTCTGTCGGGCCCTGTCGGGCTCTGTCGGGCTCTACTGGGCCCCTATCGGGCCCTGTCGGGCTCTGTCGGCTCTACTGGGCTCTGTCGGGCCCTGTCGGGCTCTGTCGGGCCCTGTCGGGCCCTGTCGGGCCCTGTCGGGCCCTGTCGGGCTCTGTCGGGCTCTGTCGGGCTCTACTGGGCTCTGTCGGGCTCTGTCGGGCTCTGTCGGGCTCTGTCGGGCTCTTCTGGGCCCTGTTGGGCTCTGTCGGGCCCCTGTCGGGCCCTGTCGGGCTCTGTCGGGCTCTGTCGGGCCCTGTCGGGCTCTGTCGGGCCCTGTCAGGCTCTGTCGGGCTCTGTCGGGCTCTGTCGGGCTCTACTGGGCTCTGTCGGGCTCTACTGGGCTCTACTGGGCCCTGTCGGGCTCTGTCGGCTCTGTCGGGCTCTGTCGGGCTCTACTGGGCTCTGTCGGGCCCTGTCGGTCTCTGTCGGGCCCTGTCGGGGTCTGTCGGGCTCTGTCGGGCTCTGTCGGGCTCTACTGGGCTCTGTCGGGCTCTGTCGGGCTCTGTCGGGCTCTGTCGGGCCCTGTCGGGCTCTGTCGGGCTCTGTCGGGCTCTACTGGCTCTGTCGGGCTCTACTGGGCTCTACTGGGCCCTGTCGGGCTCTGTCGGGCTCTGTCGGGCTCTGTCGGGCTCTGTCGGGCTCTACTGGGCTCTGTCGGGCCCTGTCGTGCCCTGTCGGGCTCTGTCGGGCCCTGTCGGGTCTACTGGGCCTGTCGGGCTCTGTCGGGCTCTGTCGGGCTCTGTCGGGCTCTGTCGGTTTCTACTGGGCCCTGTCGGGCTCTGTCGGGCTCTGGTCGGGCCCTGTCGGGCTCTGTCGGGCTCTGTCGGGCTCTGGTCGGGCTCTACTGGGCTCTACTGGGCCCTGTCAGTCCCTGTCGGGCTCTGTCGGGCTCTGTCGGGCCCTGTCGGGCTCTGTCGGGCCCTGTCGGGCTCTGTCGGGCCCTGTCGGGCTCTGTCGGGCTCTGTCGGGCCCTGTCGGGCTCTGTCGGGCTCTGTCGGGCCCTGTCGGGCTCTGTCGGGCCCTGTCGGGCTCTGTCGGGCTCTACTGGGCCCTATCGGGCCCTGTCGGGCTCTGTCGGGCTCTACTGGGCTCTGTCGGGCCCTGGTCGGGCTCTGTCGGGCTCTGTCGGGCCCTGTCGGGCCCTGTCGGGCCCTGTCGGGCTCTGTCGGGCTCTGTCGGGCTCTACTGGGCTCTGTCGGGCTCTGTCGGGCTCTGTCGGGGCTCTGTCGGCTCTACTGGGCCCTGTTGGGCTCTGTCGGGCCCTGTCGGGCCCTGTCGGGCTCTGTCGGGCTCTGTCGGGCCCTGTCGGGCTCTGTCGGGCCCTGTCAGGCTCTGTCGGGCTCTGTCGGGCTCTGTCAGGCTCTGTCGGGCTCTACTGGGCTCTGTCGGGCTCTACTGGGCTCTACTGGGCCCCTGTCGGGCTCTGTCGGGCTCTGTCGGGCTCTGTCGGGCTCTACTGGGCTCTGTCGGGCCCTGTCGGGCTCTGTCGGGCTCTGTCGGGCCCTGTCGGGGTCTGTCGGGCTCTGTCGGGCTCTGTCGGGCTCTACTGGGCTCTGTCGGGCTCTGTCGGGCCTCTGTCGGGCTCTACTGGGCCCTGTCGGGCCCTGTCGGGCCCTGTCGGCTCTGTCGGCGCTGTCGGGCTCAACTGGTCTCTGTCGGGCTCTGTCGGGTTCTGTCGGATCTGTCGGGCTCTGTCGGGCTCTGTTGGGCTCTACTGGGCTCTACAGGGCTCTGTCGGGCTCTGTCGGGATCTACTGGGCCCTGTCGGGCTCTGTCGGGCTCTGTCGGGCCCTGTCGGGCTCTGTCGGGCTCTGTCGGGCTCTGTCGGGCTCTACTGGGCTCTGTCGGGCTCTGTCGGGCTCTGTCGGGCTCTACTGGGCCCTGTCGGGCCCTGTCGGGTTCTGTCGGGCTCTACTGGTCTCTGTCGGGCTCTGTCGGGCTCTGTCGGGCTCTGTCGGGCTCTGTCGGGCTCTACTGGGCTATACTGGGCTCTGTCGGGCTCTACTGGTCCCTGTCGGGCTCTGTCGGGCTCTGTCGGGCCCTGTCGGGCCCTGTCGGGCTCACTGGTCTCTGTCGGGCTCTGTCGGGCTCTGTCGGGCTCTGTGGCTCTGTCGGGCTATGTCGGGCTCTGTCGGCTCGACTGGGCTCTGTCGGGCTCTGTCGGGCTCTGTCGGGCTCTACTGGGCCTGTCGGGCCTGTCGGGCCCTGTCGGGCTCTGTCGGGCTCTGTCGGGCCTGTCGGGCTCTGTCGGGCTCCTGTCGGGCTCTGTCGGGCTCTACTGGGCCCTGTCGGGCTCTGTCGGGCCCTGTCGGGCTCTGTCGGGCTCTGTCGGGCTCTGTCGGGCCTGCGGGCCCTGTCGGGCTCTGTCGGGCTCTGTCGGGCTCTACTGGGCTCTGTCGGGCCCTGTCGGGCCCTGTCGGGCCCTGTCGGGCTCTGTCGGGCTCTGTCGGGCCTGTCGGGCTCTGTCGGGCTCTACTGGGCCCTGTCGCGCTCTGTCGGGCCCTGTCGGGCCCTGTTGGGCCCTGTCTGGCTCTGTCGGGCCCTGTGGGCCCTGTCGGGCTCTGTCGGGCTCTGTCGGGCTCTACTGGGCCCTATCGGGCCCTGTCGGGCTCTGTCGGGCTCTGTCGGGCTCTACTGGGCCCTGTCGGGCCCTGTAAGGCCCTGTCGGGCTCTGTCGGGCCCTATCGGGCTCTGTCGGGCTCTGTCGGGCTCTGTCGGGCTCTGTCGGGCCCTGTCGGGCTCTGTCGGGCCCTGTCGGGCTCTGTCGGGCTCTGTCGGGCTCTGTCGGGCTTACTGGGCCCTGTCGGGCTCTGTCGGGCCCTGTCGGGCTCTGTCGGGCTCTGTCGGGCCCTGTCGGCTCTGTCGGGCTCTGTCGGGCTCTGTCGGGCTCTACTGGGCTCTGTCGGGCTCTGTCGGGCTCTGTCGGGCTCTGTCGGGCTCTACTGGGACCTGTCGGGCCCTGTCGGGCTCTGTTCGGGCTCTGTCGGGCTCTGTCGGGCTCAACTGGTCTCTGTCGGGCTCTGTCGGGTTATGTCGGGCTCTGTCGGGCTCTGTCGGGCTCTGTCGGGCTCTACTGGGCTCTACTGGGCTCTGTCGGGCTCTGTCGGGCTCTACTGGGCCCTATCGGGCTCTGTCGGGCTCTGTCGGGCCCTGTCGGGCCCTGTCGGGCTCTGTCGGGCTCTGTCGGGCTCTGTCGGGATCTGTCGGGCTCTGTCGGGCTCTGTCGGGCTCTACTGGGCCCTGTCGGGCTCTGTCAGGCTCTGTCGGGCCCTGTCGGGCCCTGTCGGGCCCTGTCGGGGCCCTGTCGGGCTCTGTCGGGCTCTCTCGGGCTCTACTGGGCTCTGTCGGGCTCTACTGGGCTCTACTGGGCCCTGTCGGGCTCTGTCGGGCTCTGTCGGGCTCTTCTGGGCTCTGTTGGGCTCTACTGGGCTCTGTCGGGCCCTGTCGGGCTCTGTCGGGCCCTGTCGGGTCTCTCGGGCCCTGTCGGGCTCTGTCGGTCTCTGTCGGGCTCTGTCGGGCTCTGTCGGGCTCTACTGGGCTCTGTCGGGCCCTGTCGGGCTCTGTCGGGCTCTGTCGGGCCCTGTCGGGGCTCTGTCGGGCTCTGTCGGGCTCTGTCGGGCTCTGTCGGGCTCTACTGGGCTCTACTGGGCTCTGTCGGGCTCTGTCGGGCTCTACTGGGCCCTGTCGGCCCTGTCGGGCCCTGTCGGGGCTCTGTCGGGCTCTACTGGGCTCTGTCAGGCTCTGTCGGGCTCTGTCGGGCTCTGTCGGGCCCTGTCGGGCTCTGTCGGGCCCCTGTCGGGCCCTGTCGGGCTCTGTCGGGCTCTGTCGGGCTCTGTCGGGCTCTACTGGGCTCTGTCGGGCTCTGTTGGGCTCTGTCGGGCTCTACTGGGCCTGTCGGGCTCTGTAGGGCCCTGTCGATCTCTGTCGGGCTCTGTCGGGCTCTGTCGGGCTCTGTCGGGCTCTACTGGGCTCTGTCGGGCTCTACTGGGCTCTACTGGGCCCTGTCGGAATCTGTCGGGCTCTGTCGGGCTCTGTCGGGCTCTACTGGGCCCTGTCGGGCCCTGTCGGGCCCTGTCGGGCTCTGTCGCGCTCTGTCGGGCCCTGTCGGGCTCTGTCGGGCTCTGTCGGGCTCTGTCGGGGTCTACTGGGCCCTGTCGGGCTCTGTCGGGCTCTGTCGGGCTCTGTTGGGCCCTGTCGGGCTCTGTCGGGCTCTGTCGGGCCTGTCGGGCTCTGTCGGGCTCTACTGGGCCCTGTCGGGCCCTGTCGGGCTCTGTCGGGCTCTGTCGGGCCCTGTCGGGCTCTGTCGGGCCCTGTCGGGCTCTGTCGGGCTCTGTCGGGCTCTGTCGGGCTCTGCTGGGCCCTGTCGGGCTCTGTCGGGCTCTGTCGGGCTCTGTCGGGCTCTGTCGGGCCCTGTCGGGCTCTGTCGGGCCCTGTCGGGCTCTGTCGGGCTCTGTCGGGCTCTGTCGGGCTCTACTGGGCTCTGTCGGGCTCTGTCGGGCTCTGTCGGGCTCTGTCGGGCTCTACTGGGCCCTGTCGGGCTCTGGTCAGGCTCTGTCGGGCCCTGTCGGGCTCTGTCGGGCTCTGTCGGGCCTGTCGGGCCCTGTCGGGCTCTGTCGGGCCCTGTCAGGCCCTGTCGGGCCCTGTCGGGCTCTGTCGGGCTCTGTCGGGCTCTGTCGGGCTCTACTGGGCTCTGTCGGGCTCTACTGGGCTCTACTGGGCCCTGTCGGGCTCTGTCGGGCTCTGTCGGGCTCTGTCGGGCTCTGTCGGGCTCTACTGGGCTCTGTCGGGCCCTGTCGGGCTCTGTCGGGCTCTGTCGGGCCCTGTCGGGCTCTGTCGGGCTCTGTCGGGCTCTGTCGGGCTCTACTGGGCTCTGTCGGGCTCTGTCGGGCTCTGTCGGGCTCTGTCGGGCTCTACTGGTCTCTGTCGGGCTCTGTCGGGTTCTGTCGGGCTCTGTCGGGCTCTGTCGGGCTCTGTCGGGCTCTACTGGGCTCTACTGGGCTCTGTCGGGCTCTGTCGGGCTCTACTGGGCCCTGTCGGGCCCTGTCGGGCCCTGTCGGGCTCTGTCGGGCTCTGTCGGGCTCTGTGGGCTCTACTGGGCTCTGTCGGGCTCTGTCGGGCTCTGTCGGGCTCTGTCGGGCTCTACTGGGCCCTGTCGGGCCCTGTCGGGCTCTGTCGGGCTCTGTCGGGCTCTGTCGGGCTCAACTGGTCTCTGTCGGGCTCTGTCGGGTTCTGTCGGGCTCTGTCGGGCTCTGACGGGCCCGACAGGGCCCGACAGGGCCCAGTAGAGCCCGACAGAGCCCGACAGAGCCCAGTAGAGCCCAGTAGAGCCCGACAGAGCCCGACAGAGCCCGACAGAGCCCGACAGAACCCGACAGAGCCCGACAGAGACCAGTAGAGCCCGACAGAGCCCGACAGAGCCCGACAGAGCCCGACAGAGCCCAGTAGAGCCCGACAGAGCCCGACAGAGCCCGACAGAGCCCGACAGGGCCCGACAGAGCCCGACAGAGCCCGACAGGGCCCGACAGAGCCCAGTAGAGCCCGACAGAGCCCGACAGAGCCCGACAGAGCCCGACAGAGCCCGACAGGGCCCAGTAGAGCCCAGTAGAGCCCGACAGAGCCCAGTAGAGCCCGACAGAGCCCGACAGAGCCCGACAGAGCCCGACAGGGCCCGACAGGGCCTGACAGGGCCCGACAGAGCCCGACAGGGCCCGACAGGGCCCGACAGAGCCCGACAGAGCCCGACAGGGCCCGACAGAGCCTGACAGAGCCCGACAGGGCCCAGTAGAGCCCGACAGAGCCCGACAGAGCCCGACAGAGCCCGACAGAGCCCAGTAGAGCCCGACAGAGCCCGACAGAGCCCGACAGAGCCCGACAGGGCCCGACAGAGCCCGACAGGGCCCGACAGAGCCCGACAGAGCCCGACAGAGCCCGACAGAGCCCGACAGGGCCCAGCAGAGCCCGACAGAGCCCGACAGAGCCCGACAGAGCCCGACAGGGCCCGACAGAGCCCGACAGGGCCCGACAGAGCCCGACAGAGCCCGACAGGGCCCGACAGGGCCCAGTAGAGCCCGACAGAGGCCCGACAGGGCCCGACAGAGCCCGACAGAGCCCGACAGGGCCCAACAGAGCCCGACAGAGCCCGACAGAGCCCGACAGGGCCCAGTAGACCCCGACAGAGCCCGACAGAGCCCGACAGAGCCCGACAGGGCCCGACAGAGCGCGACAGAGCCCGACAGGGCCCGACAGGGCCCGACAGGGCCCAGTAGAGCCCGACAGAGCCCGACAGAGCCCGACAGATTCCGACAGGGCCCAGTAGAGCCCAGTAGAGCCCGACAGAGCCCAGTAGAGCCCGACAGAGCCCGACAGAGCCCGACAGAGCCCGACAGAGATCGACAGGGCCCTACAGAGCCCGACAGGGCCCAGTAGAGCCCGACAGAGCCCAACAGAGCCCGACAGAGCCCAGTAGAGCCCGACAGAGCCCGACAGAGCCCGACAGAGCCCGACAGGGCCCGACAGGGCCCGACAGAGCCCGACAGGGCCCGACAGAGCCCGACAGAGCCCGACAGAGCCTGACAGAGCCCAGTAGAGCCCGACAGAGCCCGACAGGGCCCGACAGGGCCCGACAGGGCCCAGTAGAGCCCGACAGAGCCCGACAGAGCCCAGTAGAGCCCAGTAGAGCCCGACAGAGCCCGACAGAGCCCGACAGAGCCCGACAGAGCCCGACAGGGCCCGACAGAGCCCGACAGAGCCCGACAGGGCCCGACAGAGCCCAGTAGAGCCCGACAGAGCCCGACAGAGCCCGACAGAGACCGACAGAGCCCGACAGGGCCCGAGAGACCCGACAGGGCCCGACAGAGCCCGACAGGGCCCGACAGAGCCCAGTAGAGCCCAACAGAGCCCAGAAGAGCCCGACAGAGCCCGACAGAGCCCGACAGGGCCCAGTAGAGCCCAGTAGAGCCCGACAGAGCCCAGTAGAGCCCGAGAGAGCCCGACAGAGCCCGACAGGGCCCGACAGGGCCCGACAGGGCCCGACAGGGCCCGACAGAGCCTGACAGAGCCCGACAGGGCCCAGTAGAGCCCGACAGAGCCCGACAGAGCCCGACAGATCCCGACAGAGCCCGACAGAGCCCGACAGAGCCCGACAGGGCCCGACAGGGCCCGACAGAGCCCGACAGAGCCCGATAGGGCCCAGTAGAGCCCGACAGAGCCCGACAGAGCCCAGTAGAGCCCAGTAGAGCCCGACAGAGCCCGACAGAGCCCGACAGAGCCCGACATAACCCGACAGAGCCCGACAGAGACCAGTTGAGCCCGACAGAGGCCCCGACAGAGCCCGACAGAGCCCGACAGGGCCCGACAGGTCCCAGTAGAGCCCGACAGAGCCCGACAGAGCCCGACAGAGCCCGACAGAGCCCAGTAGAGCCCGACAGAGCCCGACAGAGCCCGACAGAGCCCGACAGGGCCCGACAGAGCCCGACAGAGCCCGACAGGGCCCGACAGAGCCCGACAGGGCCCAGTAGAGCCCGACAGAGCCCGACAGAGCCCGACAGAGCCCGACAGGGCCCGACAGAGCCCGGACAGGGCCCGACAGAGCCCGACAGAGCCCGACAGAGCCCGACAGAGCCCGATAGGGCCCGACAGAGCCCGACAGGGCCTTACAGGGCCCGACAGGGCCCAGTAGAGCCCGACAGAGCCCGACAGAGCCCGACAGGGCCCGATAGGGCCCAGTAGAGCCCGACAGAGCCCGACAGAGCCCGACAGGGCCCGACAGGGCCCGACAGAGCCAGACAGGGCCCAACAGGGCCCGACAGGGCCCGACAGAGCGCGACAGGGCCCAGTAGAGCCCGACAGAGCCCGACAGAGCCCGACAGAGCCCGACAGAGCCCGACAGGGCCCGACAGGGCCCGACAGGGCCCGACAGAGCCCAGTAGAGCCCGACAGAGCCCGACAGAGCCCGACAGGCCCGACAGGGCCCGACAGAGCCCGACAGAGCCCGACAGAGCCCGACAAGGGCCCGACAGAGCCCGACAGGGCCCAGTAGAGCCCGACAGAGCCCGACAGAGCCCGACAGAGCCCGACAGGGCCCGACAGAGCCCGACAGAGCCCGACAGGGCCCGACAGAGCCCGACAGGGCCCAGTAGAGCCCGACAGAGCCCGACAGAGCCCGACAGAGCCCAGTCGAGCCCGACAGAGCCCGACATAGCCCGACAGAGCCCGACAGAGCCCGACAGAGCCCGACAGAGCCCGACAGAGACCAGTTGAGCCCGACAGGGCCCGACAGGGCCCGACAGAGCCCGACAGAGCCCGACAGGGACCAGTAGAGCCCGACAGAGCCCAGTAGAGCCCAGTAGAGCCCGACAGAGCCGACAGAGCCCGACAGAGCCCGACAGAGCCCGACAGAGACCAGTAGAGCCCGACAGAACCCGACAGGGCCCGACAGGGCCCAGTAGAGCCCGACAGAGCCCGACAGAGCCCGACAGAGCCCAGTAGAGCCCGACAGAGCCCGACAGAGCCCGACAGAGCCCGACAGGGCCCGACAGAGCCCGACAGAGCCCGACAGGGCCCAGTAGAGCCCGACAGAGCCCGACAGAGCCCAGTAGAGCCCAGTAGAGCCCAACAGAGCCCGACAGAGCCCGACAGATCCCGACAGAACCCGACAGAGCCCGACAGAGACCAGTTGAGCCCGACAGAGCCCGACAGAGCCCGACAGGGCCCGACAGGGCCCGACAGGGCCCAGTAGAGCCCGACAGAGCCCGACAGAGCCCGACAGAGCCCAGTAGAGCCCGACAGAGCCCGACAGAGCCCGACAGACCCCCGACAGGGCCCGACAGAGCCCGACAGAGCCCGACAGGGCCCGACAGAGCCCAGTAGAGCCCGACAGAGCCCGACAGAGCCCGACAGAGCCCGACAGGGCCCAGTAGAGCCCAGTAGAGCCCGACAGAGCCCAGTAGAGCCCGACAGAGCCTGACAGAGCCCGACAGAGCCCGACAGAGCCTGACAGGGCCCGACAGAGCCCGACAGGGCCCGACAGAGCCCGACAGAGCCCGACAGGGCCCGACAGGGCCCGACAGAGCCCAACAGGGCCCAGTAGAGCCCGACAGAGCCCGACAGAGCCCGACAGAGCCCGACAGAGCCCAGTAGAGCCCGACAGAGCCCGACAGAGCCCGACAGGGCCCGACAGGGCCCGACAGGGCCCGACAGAGCCCGACAGAGCCCGACAGGGCCCGACAGAGCCCAGTAGAGCCCGACAGAGCCCGACAGGGCCCGATAGGGCCCAGTAGAGCCCGACAGAGCCCGACAGGGCCCGACAGAGCCCGACAGGGCCCGACAGAGCCCGACAGAGCCCGACAGGGCCCGACAGAGCCCGACAGAGCCCGACAGGGCCCGACAGAGCCCGACAGGGCCCGACAGAGCCCGACAGGGCCCGACAGAGCCCGACAGAGCCCGACAGGGACTGACAGGGCCCAGTAGAGCCCAGTAGAGCCCGACAGAGCCCGACAGAGCCCGACAGAGCCCGACAGGGCCCGACAGAGCCCGACAGAGCCCGACAGGGCCCAGTAGAAACGACAGAGCCCGACAGAGCCCGACAGAGCCCGACAGAGCCCGACAGGGCCCAGTAGAACCCGACAGGGCCCGACAGAGCCCGACAGGGCACGACAGGGCCCGACAGAGCCCAGTAGAGCCCCGACAGAGCCCGACAGAGCCCGACAGAGCCCGACAGAGCCCGACAGGGCCCAGTAGAGCCCAGTAGAGCCCGACAGAGCCCAGTAGAGCCCGACAGAGCCCGACAGAGCCCGACAGGGCCCGACAGAGCCCGACAGAGCCCGACAGAGCCCGACAGAGCCCAGTAGAGCCCGACAGAGCCCGACAGAGCCCGACAGACCCCGACAGGGCCCGACAGAGACCGACAGGCCCGACAGAGCCCAGTAGAGCCCGACAGAGCCCGACAGAGCCCGACAGAGCCCGACAGGGCCCAGTAGAGCCCAGTAGAGCCCGACAGAGCCCAGTAGAGCCCGACAGAGCCCGACAGAGCCCGACAGAGCCTGACAGGGCCCGACAGAGCCCGACAGGGCCCGACAGAGCCCGACAGAGCCCGACAGGGCCCGACAGGGGCCCGACAGAGCCCAACAGGGCCCAGTAGAGCCCGACAGAGCCCGACAGAGCCCGACAGAGCCCGACAGAGCCAGTAGAGCCCGACAGAGCCCGACAGAGCCCGACAGGGCCCGACAGGGCCCGACAGGGCCCGACAGGGCCCGACAGAGCCCGACAGGGCCCGACAGAGCCCAGTAGAGCCCGACAGAGCCCGACAGGGCCCGATAGGGCCCAGTAGAGCCCGACAGAGCCCGACAGGGCCCGACAGAGCCCGACAGGGCCCGACAGAGCCCGACAGAGCCCGACAGGGCCCGACAGAGCCCGGACAGAGCCCGACAGGGCCCGACAGAGCCCGACAGGGCCCGACAGAGCCCGACAGAGCCCGACAGGGACTGACAGGGCCCAGTAGAGCCCAGTAGAGCCCGACAGAGCCCGACAGAGCCCGACAGAGCCCGACAGAGCCCGACAGGGCCCGACAGAGCCCGACAGAGCCCGACAGGGCCCAGTAGAACCCGACAGAGCCCGACAGAGCCCGACAGAGCCCGACAGAGCCCGACAGGGCCCAGTAGAACCGACAGAGCCGACAGAGCCCGACAGGGCCCGACAGGGCCCGACAGGCCCGACAGGGCCCGACAGAGCCCAGTAGAGCCCGACAGAGCCCGACAGAGCCCGACAGAGCCCGACAGGGCCCGACAGAGCCCGAGAGGGCCCGACAGGGCCCAGTAGAGCCCGACAGAGCCCGACAGAGCCCGACAGAGCCTGACAGAGCCCGACAGGGCCCGACAGAGCCCGACAGAGCCCGACAGGGCCCGACAGAGCCCAGTAGAGCCCGACAGAGCCCGACAGAGCCCGACAGAGCCCAGTAGAGCCCGACAGAGCCCGACAGAGCCCGACAGAGCCCGACAGGGCCCGACAGAGCCCGACAGGGCCCGACAGGGCCCGACAGAGCCCAGTAGAGCCCGACAGAGCCCGATAGAGCCCGACAGAGCCCGACAGAGCCCGACAGGGCCCAGTAGAGCCCAGTAGAGCCCGACAGAGCCCAGTAGAGCCCGACAGAGCCCGACAGAGCCCGACAGAGCCCGACAGAGCCCGACAGGGCCCGACAGGGCCCAGTAGAGCAGAACAGAGCCCGACAGAGCCCGACAGAGCCCGACAGGGCCCTACAGGGCCCGACAGAGCCCGACAGAGCCCGACAGGGCCCGACAGAGCCCGACAGGGCCCAGTAGAGCCCGACAGAGCCCGACAGAGCCCGACAGAGCCCAGTAGAGCCCGACAGAGCCCAGTAGAGCCCGACAGAGCCCGACATAGCCCGACAGAGACCGACAGAGCCCGACAGAACCCGACAGAGCCCGACAGAGACCAGTTGAGCCCGACAGGGCCCGACAGAGCCCGACAGAGCCCGACAGGGCCCAGTAGAGCCCGACAGAGTCCGACAGAGCCCAGTAGAGCCCAGTAGAGCCCGACAGAGCCCGACAGAGCCCGACAGAACCCGACAGAGCCCGACAGAGACCAGTTGAGCCCGACAGAGCCCCACAGAGGCCGACAGAGCCCGACAGGGCCCGACAGGGCCCAGTAGAGCCCGACAGAGCCCGACAGAGCCCGACAGAGCCCGACAGAGCCCAGTAGAGCCCGACAGAGCCCGACAGAGCCCGACAGAGCCCGACAGGGCCCGACAGGGCCCGACAGGGCCCAGTAGAGCCCGACAGAGCCCGACAGAGCCCAGTAGAGCCCAGTAGAGCCCGACAGAGCCCGACAGAGCCCGACAGACCCGACAGAGCCCGACAGAGACCAGTAGAGCCGACAGAGCCCGACAGAGCCCGACAGAGCCCGACAGAGCCTGACAGGGCCCGACAGAGCCCGACAGGGCCCGACAGAGCCCGACAGAGCCCGACAGGGCCCGACCAGGGCCGACAGAGCCCAACAGGGCCCAGTAGAGCCCGACAGAGCCCGACAGAGCCCGACAGAGCCCGACAGAGCCCAGTAGAGCCCGACAGAGCCCGACAGAGCCCGACAGGGCCCGACAGGGCCCGACAGGGCCCGACAGAGCCCGACAGAGCCCGACAGGGCCCGACAGAGCCCAGTAGAGCCCGACAGAGCCCGACAGGGCCCGATAGGGCCCAGTAGAGACCGACAGAGCCCGACAGGGCCCGACAGAGCCCGACAGGGCCCGACAGAGCCCGACAGAGCCCGACAGGGCCGACAGAGCCCGACAGAGCCCGACAGGGCCGACAGAGCCCGACAGGGCCCGACAGAGCCCGACAGGGCCCGACAGAGCCCGACAGAGCCCGACAGGGACTGACAGGGCCCAGTAGAGCCAGTAGAGCCCGACAGAGCCCGACAGAGCCCGACAGAGCCGACAGGGCCCGACAGAGCCCGACAGAGCCCGACAGGGCCCAGTAGAAACCGACAGAGCCCGACAGAGCCCGACAGAGCCCGACAGAGCCCGACAGGGCCCAGTAGAACCCGACAGGGCCCGACAGAGCCCGACAGGGCCGACAGGGCCCGACAGAGCCCAGTAGAGCCCGACAGAGCCCGACAGAGCCCGACAGAGCCCGACAGAGCCCGGACAGGGCCCAGTAGAGCCCAGTAGAGCCCGACAGAGCCCAGTAGAGCCCGACAGAGCCCGACAGAGCCCGACAGGGCCCGACAGAGCCCGACAGAGCCCGACAGAGCCCGACAGAGCCCGACAGAGCCCAGTAGAGCCCGACAGAGCCCGACAGAGCCCGACAGACCCCGACAGGGCCCGACAGAGACCGACAGGGCCCGACAGAGCCCAGTAGAGCCCCGACAGAGCCCGACAGAGCCGACAGAGCCCGACAGGGCCCAGTAGAGCCCAGTAGAGCCCGACAGAGCCCAGTAGAGCCCGACAGAGCCCGACAGAGCCCGACAGAGCCTGACAGGGCCCGACAGAGCCCGACAGGGCCCGACAGAGCCCGACAGAGCCCGACAGGGCCCGACAGGGCCGACAGAGCCCAACAGGGCCCAGTAGAGCCCGACAGAGCCCGACAGAGCCCGACAGAGCCCGACAGAGCCCAGTAGAGCCCGACAGAGCCCGACAGAGCCCGACAGGGCCCGACAGGGCCCGACAGGGCCCGACAGAGCCCGACAGAGCCCGACAGGGCCCGACAGAGCCCAGTAGAGCCCGACAGAGCCCGACAGGGCCCGATAGGGCCCAGTAGAGCCCGACAGAGCCCGACAGGGCCCGACAGAGCCCGACAGGGCCCGACAGAGCCCGACAGAGCCCGACAGGGCCCGACAGAGCCCGACAGAGCCCGACAGGGCCCGACAGAGCCCGACAGGGCCCGACAGAGCCCGACAGAGCCCGACAGGGACTGACAGGGCCCAGTAGAGCCCAGTAGAGCCCGACAGAGCCCGACAGAGCCCGACAGAGCCCGACAGAGCCCGACAGGGCCCGACAGAGCCCGACAGAGCCCGACAGGGCCCAGTAGAACCCGACAGAGCCCGACAGAGCCCGACAGAGCCCGACAGAGCCCGACAGGGCCCAGTAGAACCCGACAGGGCCGACAGAGCCCGACAGGGCCCGACAGGGCCCGACAGGGCCCGACAGGGCCCGACAGAGCCCAGTAGAGCCCGACAGAGCCCGACAGAGCCCGACAGAGCCCGACAGAGCCCGACAGGGCCCAGTAGAGCCCAGTAGAGCCCGACAGAGCCCAGTAGAGCCCGACAGAGCCCGACAGAACCCGACAGGGCCCGACAGAGGCCCGACAGAGCCCGACAGAGCCCGACAGGGCCTGACAGAGCCCGACAGGGCCCAGTAGAGCCCGACAGAGCCCAACAGAGCCCGACAGAGCCCAGTAGAGCCCGACAGAGCCCGACATAGCCCGACAGAGCCCGACAGGTCCCGACAGAGCCCGACAGAGCCCGACAGTGCCCGACAGAGCCCGACAGAGCCTGACAGAGCCCAGTAGAGCCCGACAGAGCCCGACAGGGCCCGACAGGGCCCGACAGGGCCCAGTAGAGCCCGACAGAGCCCGACAGAGCCCAGTAGAGCCCAGTAGAGCCCGACAGAGCCCGACAGAGCCCGACAGAGCCCGACAGAGCCCGACAGAACCCGACAGGGCCTGACAGGGCCTGACAGAGCCCGACAGAGCCCGACAGGGCCCGACAGAGCCCGAGGAGGGCCCGACAGGGCCCAGTAGAGCCCGACAGAGCCCGACAGAGCCCGACAGAGCCTGACAGAGCCCGACAGGGCCCGACAGAGCCCGACAGAGCCCGACAGGGCCCGACAGAGCCCAGTAGAGCCCGACAGAGCCCGACAGAGCCCGACAGAGCCCAGTAGAGCCCGACAGAGCCCGACAGAGCCCGACAGAGCCGACAGGGCCGACAGAGCCCGACAGGGCCCGACAGGGCCGACAGAGCCCAGTAGAGCCCGACAGAGCCCGATAGAGCCCGACAGAGCCCGACAGAGCCCGACAGGGCCCAGTAGAGCCCAGTAGAGCCCGACAGAGCCCAGTAGAGCCCGACAGAGCCCGACAGAGCCCGACAGAGCCCGACAGAGCCCGACAGGGCCCGACAGGGCCCAGTAGAGCAGAACAGAGCCCGACAGAGCCCGACAGAGCCCGACAGGGCCCTACAGGGCCCGACAGAGCCCGACAGAGCCCGACAGGGCCCGACAGAGCCCGACAGGGCCCAGTAGAGCCCGACAGAGCCCGACAGAGCCCGACAGAGCCCAGTAGAGCCCGACAGAGCCCAGTAGAGCCCGACAGAGCCCGACATAGCCCGACAGAGACCAGTTGAGCCCGACAGGGCCCGACAGAGCCCGACAGAGCCCGACAGGGCCCAGTAGAGCCCGACAGAGTCGACAGAGCCCAGTAGAGCCCAGTAGAGCCCGACAGAGCCCGACAGAGCCCGACAGAACCCGACAGAGCCCGACAGAGACCAGTTGAGCCCGACAGAGCCCGACAGAGCCCGACAGAGCCCGACAGGGCCCGACAGGGCCCAGTAGAGCCCGACAGAGCCCGACAGAGCCCGACAGAGCCCGACAGAGCCCAGTAGAGCCCGACAGAGCCCGACAGAGCCCGACAGGGCCCGACAGGGTCCGACAGGGCCCGACAGGGCCCAGTAGAGCCCGACAGAGCCCGACAGAGCCCAGTAGAGCCCAGTAGAGCCCGACAGAGCCCGACAGAGCCCGACAGAGCCCGACAGAACCCGACAGAGCCCGACAGAGACCAGTAGAGCCCGACAGAGCCCGACAGAGCCCGACAGAGCCCGACAGAGCCCAGTAGAGCCCGACAGAGCCGACAGAGCCCGACAGAGCCCGACAGGGCCCGACAGAGCCCGACAGAGCCCGACAGGGCCCGACAGAGCCCAGTAGAGCCCGACAGAGCCCGACAGAGCCCGACAGAGCCCGACAGAGCCCGACAGGGCCCAGTAGAGCCCAGTAGAGCCCGACAGAGCCCAGTAGAGCCCGACAGAGCCCGAGAGAGCCCGACAGAGCCCGACAGGGCCCGACAGGGCCTGACAGGGCCGACAGAGCCCGACAGGGCCCGACAGGGCCCGACAGAGCCCGACAGAGCCCGACAGGGCCCGACAGGGCCCGACAGAGCCTGACAGAGCCCGACAGGGCCCAGTAGAGCCCGACAGAGCCGACAGAGCCCGACAGAGCCCGACAGAGCCCAGTAGAGCCCGACAGAGCCCGACAGAGCCCGACAGAGCCCGACAGGGCCCGACAGAGCCCGACAGGGCCCGACAGAGCCCGACAGAGCCCGACAGGGCCCAGCAGAGCCCGACAGAGCCCGACAGAGCCCGACAGAGCCCGACAGGGCCCGACAGAGCCCGACAGGGCCCGACAGAGCCCGACAGAGCCCGACAGGGCCCGACAGGGCCCAGTAGAGCCCGACAGAGCCCGACAGGGCCCGACAGAGCCCGACAGAGCCCGACAGGGCCCAACAGAGCCCGACAGAGCCCGACAGAGCCCGACAGGGCCCAGTAGACCC
The DNA here is from genome assembly GCF_036013445.1 of Caloenas nicobarica. Lineage (NCBI taxonomy): Eukaryota > Metazoa > Chordata > Aves > Columbiformes > Columbidae > Caloenas > Caloenas nicobarica. The sequence goes on from NW_027017212.1 coordinate 25,305, forward strand.
CGACAGAGCCCGACAGAGCCCGACAGAGCCCGACAGGGCCCGACAGAGCCCGACAGAGCCCGACAGTGCCCGACAGGGCCCGACAGGGCCCAGTAGAGCCCGACAGAGCCCGACAGAGCCCGACAGATTCCGACAGGGCCCAGTAGAGCCCAGTAGAGCCCGACAGAGCCCAAGTAGAGCCCGACAGAGCCCGACAGAGCCCGACAGAGCCCGACAGAGATCGACAGGGCCCTACAGAGCCCGACAGGGCCCAGTAGAGCCCGACAGAGCCCAACAGAGCCCGACAGAGCCCAGTAGAGCCCGACAGAGCCCGACAGAGCCCGACAGAGCCCCGACAGGGCCCGACAGGGCCCGACAGAGCCCGACAGGGCCCGACAGAGCCCGACAGAGCCCGACAGAGCCTGACAGAGCCCAGTAGAGCCCGACAGAGCCCGACAGAGCCCGACAGGGCCCGACAGGGCCCAGTAGAGCCCGACAGAGCCCGACAGAGCCCAGTAGAGCCCAGTAGAGCCCGACAGAGCCCGACAGAGCCCGACAGAGCCCGACAGAGCCCGACAGGGCCCGACAGAGCCCGACAGAGCCCGACAGGGCCCGACAGAGCCCAGTAGAGCCCGACAGAGCCCGACAGAGCCCGACAGAGCCCGACAGAGCCCGACAGGGCCGAGAGACCCGACAGGGCCCGACAGAGCCCGACAGGGCCCGACAGAGCCCAGTAGAGCCCAACAGAGCCCAGTAGAGCCCGACAGAGCCCGACAGAGCCCGACAGGGCCCAGTAGAGCCCAGTAGAGCCCGACAGAGCCCAGTAGAGCCCGAGAGAGCCCGACAGAGCCCGACAGGGCCCGACAGGGCCCGACAGGGCCCGACAGGGCCCGACAGAGCCCGACAGGGCCCGACAGAGCCTGACAGAGCCGACAGGGCCCAGTAGAGCCCGACAGAGCCCGACAGAGCCCGACAGATCCCGACAGAGCCCGACAGAGCCCGACAGAGCCCGACAGGGCCCGACAGGGCCCGACAGAGCCCGACAGAGCCCGACAGGGCCCGACAGGGCCCGACAGGGCCGACAGAGCCCAGTAGAGCCCGACAGAGCCCGACAGAGCCCGACAGGGCCCGACAGGGCCCGACAGAGCCCGACAGAGCCCGACAGAGCCCGACAGGGCCCGACAGAGCCCGACAGGGCCCAGTAGAGCCCGACAGAGCCCGACAGAGCCCGACAGAGCCCGACAGGGCCCGACAGAGCCCGACAGAGCCCGACAGAGCCGACAGGGCCCGACAGAGCCCGACAGGGCCCAGTAGAGCCCGACAGAGCCCGACAGAGCCCGACAGAGCCCAGTAGAGCCCGACAGAGCCCGACATAGCCCGACAGAGCCCGACAGAGCCCGACAGAGCCCGACAGAGCCCGACAGAGACCAGTTGAGCCCGACAGGGCCCGACAGGGCCCGACAGAGCCCGACAGAGCCCGACAGGGACCAGTAGAGCCCGACAGAGCCCAGTAGAGCCCAGTAGAGCCCGACAGAGCCCGACAGAGCCCGACAGAGCCCGACAGAGCCCGACAGAGACCAGTAGAGCCCGACAGAACCCGACAGGGCCCGACAGGGCCCAGTAGAGCCCGACAGAGCCCGACAGAGCCCGACAGAGCCCAGTAGAGCCCGACAGAGCCGACAGAGCCCGACAGAGCCCGACAGGGCCCGACAGAGCCCGACAGAGCCCGACAGGGCCCAGTAGAGCCCGACAGAGCCCGACAGAGCCCAGTAGAGCCCAGTAGAGCCCAACAGAGCCCGACAGAGCCCGACAGATCCCGACAGAAACCCGACAGAGCCCGACAGAGACCAGTTGAGCCCGACAGAGCCCGACAGAGCCCGACAGGGCCGACAGGGCCCGACAGGGCCCAGTAGAGCCCGACAGAGCCCGACAGAGCCCGACAGAGCCCAGTAGAGCCCGACAGAGCCCGACAGAGCCCGACAGACCCCGACAGGGCCCGACAGAGCCCGACAGAGCCCGACAGGGCCCGACAGAGCCCAGTAGAGCCCGACAGAGCCCGACAGAGCCCGACAGAGCCCGACAGGGCCCAGTAGAGCCCAGTAGAGCCCGACAGAGCCCAGTAGAGCCCGACAGAGCCTGACAGAGCCCGACAGAGCCCGACAGAGCCTGACAGGGCCCGACAGAGCCCGACAGGGCCCGACAGAGCCCGACAGAGCCCGACAGGGCCCGACAGGGCCCGACAGAGCCCAACAGGGCCCAGTAGAGCCCGACAGAGCCCGACAGAGCCCGACAGAGCCCGACAGAGCCCAGTAGAGCCCGACAGAGCCCGACAGAGCCCGACAGGGCCCGACAGGGCCCGACAGGGCCCGACAGAGCCCGACAGAGCCCGACAGGGCCCGACAGAGCCCAGTAGAGCCCGACAGAGCCCGACAGGGCCCGATAGGGCCCAGTAGAGCCCGACAGAGCCCGACAGGGCCCGACAGAGCCCGACAGGGCCCGACAGAGCCCGACAGAGCCCGACAGGGCCCGACAGAGCCCGACAGAGCCCGACAGGGCCCGACAGAGCCCGACAGGGCCCGACAGAGCCCGACAGAGCCCGACAGGGACTGACAGGGCCCAGTAGAGCCCAGTAGAGCCCGACAGAGCCCGACAGAGCCCGACAGAGCCCGACAGGGCCCGACAGAGCCCGACAGAGCCCGACAGGGCCCAGTAGAAACCGACAGAGCCCGACAGAGCCCGACAGAGCCCGACAGAGCCCGACAGGGCCCAGTAGAACCCGACAGGGCCCGACAGAGCCCGACAGGGCCCGACAGGGCCGACAGAGCCCAGTAGAGCCCGACAGAGCCCGACAGAGCCCGACAGAGCCCGACAGAGCCCGACAGGGCCCAGTAGAGCCCAGTAGAGCCCGACAGAGCCCAGTAGAGCCCGACAGAGCCCGACAGAGCCCGACAGGGCCCGACAGAGCCCGACAGAGCCCGACAGAGCCCGACAGAGCCCGACAGGGCCTGACAGAGCCCGACAGGGCCCAGTAGAGCCCGACAGAGCCCAACAGAGCCCGACAGAGCCCAGTAGAGCCCGACAGAGCCCGACATAGCCCGACAGAGCCCGACAGGTCCCGACAGAGCCCGACAGAGCCCGACAGTGCCCGACAGAGCCCGACAGAGCCTGACAGAGCCCAGTAGAGCCCGACAGAGCCCGACAGGGCCCGACAGGGCCCGACAGGGCCCAGTAGAGCCCGACAGAGCCCGACAGAGCCCAGTAGAGCCCAGTAGAGCCCGACAGAGCCCGACAGAGCCCGACAGAGCCCGACAGAGCCCGACAGAACCCGACAGGGCCTGACAGGGCCTGACAGAGCCCGACAGAGCCCGACAGGGCCCGACAGAGCCCGAGAGGGCCCGACAGGGCCCAGTAGAGCCCGACAGAGCCCGACAGAGCCTGACAGAGCCCGACAGGGCCCGACAGAGCCCGACAGAGCCCGACAGGGCCCAGACAGAGCCCAGTAGAGCCCGACAGAGCCCGACAGAGCCCGAAGAGCCCGACAGAGCCCAGTAAGCCCGACAGAGCCCGACAGAGCCCGACAGAGCCCGACAGGGCCCGACAGGGCCCGACAGGGCCCGACAGGGCCCGACAGAGCCCAGTAGAGCCCGACAGAGCCCGATAGAGCCCGACAGAGCCCGACAGAGCCCGACAGGGCCCAGTAGAGCCCAGTAGAGCCCGACAGAGCCCACTAGAGCCCGACAGAGCCCGACAGAGCCCGACAGAGCCCGACAGGGCCCGACAGGGCCCAGTAGAGCAGAACAGAGCCCGACAGAGCCCGACAGAGCCCGACAGGGCCCTACAGGGCCCGACAGAGCCCGACAGAGCCCGACAGGGCCCGACAGAGCCCGACAGGGCCCAGTAGAGCCCGACAGAGCCCGATAGAGCCCGACAGAGCCCAGTAGAGCCCGACAGAGCCCAGTAGAGCCCGACAGAGCCCGACATAGCCCGACAGAGACCGACAGAGCCCGACAGAACCCGACAGAGCCCGACAGAGACCAGTTGAGCCCGACAGGGCCCGACAGAGCCCGACAGAGCCCGACAGGGCCCAGTAGAGCCCGACAGAGCCCGACAGAGCCCAGTAGAGCCCAGTAGAGCCCGACAGAGCCCGACAGAGCCTGACAGAACCCGACAGAGCCCGACAGAGACCAGTTGAGCCCGACAGAGCCCGACAGAGCCCGACAGAGCCCGACAGGGCCCGACAGGGCCCAGTAGAGCCCGACAGAGCCCGACAGAGCCCGACAGAGCCCGACAGAGCCCAGTAGAGCCCGACAGAGCCCGACAGAGCCCGACAGAGCCCGACAGAGCCCGACAGAACCCGACAGGGCCTGACAGGGCCTGACAGAGCCCGACAGAGCCCGACAGGGCCCGACAGAGCCCGAGAGGGCCCGACAGGGCCCAGTAGAGCCCGACAGAGCCCGACAGAGCCCGACAGAGCCTGACAGAGCCCGACAGGGCCCGACAGAGCCCGACAGAGCCCGACAGGGCCCGACAGAGCCCAGTAGAGCCCGACAGAGCCCGACAGAGCCCGACAGAGCCCGACAGAGCCCAGTAGAGCCCGACAGAGCCCGACAGAGCCCGACAGAGCCCGACAGGGCCCGACAGGGCCCGACAGGGCCCGACAGGGCCCGACAGAGCCCAGTAGAGCCCGACAGAGCCCGATAGAGCCCGACAGAGCCCGACAGAGCCCGACAGGGCCCAGTAGAGCCCAGTAGAGCCCGACAGAGCCCACTAGAGCCCGACAGAGCCCGACAGAGCCCGACAGAGCCCGACAGGGCCCGACAGGGCCCAGTAGAGCAGAACAGAGCCCGACAGAGCCCGACAGAGCCCGACAGGGCCCTACAGGGCCCGACAGAGCCCGACAGAGCCCGACAGGGCCCGACAGAGCCCGACAGGGCCCAGTAGAGCCCGACAGAGCCCGATAGAGCCCGACAGAGCCCAGTAGAGCCCGACAGAGCCCAGTAGAGCCCGACAGAGCCCGACATAGCCCGACAGAGACCGACAGAGCCCGACAGAACCCGACAGAGCCCGACAGAGACCAGTTGAGCCCGACAGGGCCCGACAGAGCCCGACAGAGCCCGACAGGGCCCAGTAGAGCCCGACAGAGCCCGACAGAGCCCAGTAGAGCCCAGTAGAGCCCGACAGAGCCCGACAGAGCCTGACAGAACCCGACAGAGCCCGACAGAGACCAGTTGAGCCCGACAGAGCCCGACAGAGCCCGACAGAGCCCGACAGGGCCCGACAGGGCCCAGTAGAGCCCGACAGAGCCCGACAGAGCCCGACAGAGCCCGACAGAGCCCAGTAGAGCCCGACAGAGCCCGACAGAGCCCGACAGAGCCCGACAGGGCCCGACAGGGCCCGACAGGGCCCAGTAGAGCCCGACAGAGCCCGACAGAGCCCAGTAGAGCCCAGTAGAGCCCGACAGAGCCCGACAGAGCCCGACAGAGCCCGACAGAACCCGACAGAGCCCGACAGAGACCAGTAGAGCCCGACAGAGCCCGACAGAGAACGACAGAGCCCGACAGAGCCCAGTAGAGCCCGACAGAGCCCGACAGAGCCCGACAGAGCCCGACAGGGCCCGACAGAGCCCGACAGAGCCCGACAGGGCCCGACAGAGCCCAGTAGAGCCCGACAGAGCCCGACAGAGCCCGACAGAGCCCGACAGGGCCCAGTAGAGCCCAGTAGAGCCCGACAGAGCCCAGTAGAGCCCGACAGAGCCCGACAGAGCCCGACAGAGCCCGACAGGGCCCGACAGGGCCCGACAGGGCCCGACAGAGCCCGACAGGGCCCGACAGGGCCCGACAGAGCCCGACAGAGCCCGACAGGGCCCGACAGAGCCTGACAGAGCCCGACAGGGCCCAGTAGAGCCCGACAGAGCCCGACAGAGCCCAGTAGAGCCCGACAGAGCCCAGTAGAGCCCGACAGAGCCCGACAGAGCCCGACAGAGCCCGACAGAGCCCGACAGAGACCAGTTGAGCCCGACAGGGCCCGACAGGGCCCGACAGAGCCCGACAGAGCCCGACAGGGACCAGTAGAGCCCGACAGAGACCAGTAGAGCCCAGTAGAGCCCGACAGAGCCCGACAGAGCCCGACAGAGCCCGACAGAGCCCGACAGAGACCAGTAGAGCCCGACAGAACCCGACAGGGCCCGACAGGGCCCAGTAGAGCCCGACAGAGCCCGACAGAGCCCGACAGAGCCCAGTAGAGCCCGACAGAGCCCGACAGAGCCCGACAGAGCCCGACAGGGCCCGACAGAGCCCGACAGAGCCCGACAGGGCCCAGTAGAGCCCGACAGAGCCCGACAGAGCCCAGTAGAGCCCAGTAGAGCCCAACAGAGCCCGACAGAGCCCGACAGATCCCGACAGAACCCGACAGAGCCCGACAGAGACCAGTTGAGCCCGACAGAGCCCGACAGAGCCCGACAGGGCCCGACAGGGCCCGACAGGGCCCAGTAGAGCCCGACAGAGCCCGACAGAGCCCGACAGAGCCCAGTAGAGCCCGACAGAGCCCGACAGAGCCCGACAGACCCCGACAGGGCCCGACAGAGCCCGACAGAGCCCGACAGGGCCCGACAGAGCCCAGTAGAGCCCGACAGAGCCCGACAGAGCCCGACAGGGCCCGACAGGGCCCGACAGGGCCCGACAGAGCCCGACAGAGCCCGACAGGGCCCGACAGAGCCCAGTAGAGCCCGACAGAGCCCGACAGGGCCCGATAGGGCCCAGTAGAGCCCGACAGAGCCCGACAGGGCCCGACAGAGCCCGACAGGGCCCGACAGAGCCCGACAGAGCCCGACAGGGCCCGACAGAGCCCGACAGAGCCCGACAGGGCCCGACAGAGCCCGACAGGGCCCGACAGAGCCCGACAGAGCCCGACAGGGACTGACAGGGCCCAGTAGAGCCCAGTAGAGCCCGACAGAGCCCGACAGAGCCCGACAGAGCCCGACAGAGCCCGACAGGGCCCGACAGAGCCCGACAGAGCCCGACAGGGCCCAGTAGAACCCGACAGAGCCCGACAGAGCCCGACAGAGCCCGACAGAGCCCGACAGGGCCCAGTAGAACCCGACAGGGCCCGACAGAGCCCGACAGGGCCCGACAGGGCCCGACAGGGCCCGACAGAGCCCGACAGGGCCCGACAGGGCCCGACAGAGCCCGACAGGGCCCGACAGGGCCCGACAGAGCCCAGTAGAGCCCGACAGAGCCCGATAGAGCCCGACAGAGCCCGACAGAGCCCGACAGGGCCCAGTAGAGCCCAGTAGAGCCCGACAGAGCCCACTAGAGCCCGACAGAGCCCGACAGAGCCCGACAGAGCCCGACAGAGCCCGACAGGGCCCGACAGGGCCCAGTAGAGCAGAACAGAGCCCGACAGAGCCCGACAGAGCCCGACAGGGCCCTACAGGGCCCGACAGAGCCCGACAGAACCCGACAGGGCCCGACAGAGCCCGACAGGGCCCAGTAGAGCCCGACAGAGCCCGATAGAGCCCGACAGAGCCCAGTAGAGCCCGACAGAGCCCAGTAGAGCCCGACAGAGCCCGACATAGCCCGACAGAGACCGACAGAGCCCGACAGAACCCGACAGAGCCCGACAGAGACCAGTTGAGCCCGACAGGGCCCGACAGAGCCCGACAGAGCCCGACAGGGCCCAGTAGAGCCCGACAGAGCCCGACAGAGCCCAGTAGAGCCCAGTAGAGCCCGACAGAGCCCGACAGAGCCTGACAGAACCCGACAGAGCCCGACAGAGACCAGTTGAGCCCGACAGAGCCCGACAGAGCCCGACAGAGCCCGACAGGGCCCGACAGGGCCCGACAGGGCCCAGTAGAGCCCGACAGAGCCCGACAGAGCCCAGTAGAGCCCAGTAGAGCCCGACAGAGCCCGACAGAGCCCGACAGAGCCCGACAGAACCCGACAGAGCCCGACAGAGACCAGTAGAGCCCGACAGAGCCCGACAGAGAACGACAGAGCCCGACAGAGCCCAGTAGAGCCCGACAGAGCCCGACAGAGCCCGACAGAGCCCGACAGGGCCCGACAGAGCCCGACAGAGCCCGACAGGGCCCGACAGAGCCCAGTAGAGCCCGACAGAGCCCGACAGAGCCCGACAGAGCCCGACAGAGCCCGACAGGGCCCAGTAGAGCCCAGTAGAGCCCGACAGAGCCCAGTAGAGCCCGACAGAGCCCGACAGAGCCCGACAGAGCCCGACAGGGCCCGACAGGGCACGACAGGGCCCGACAGAGCCCGACAGGGCCCGACAGGGCCCGACAGAGCCCGACAGAGCCCGACAGGGCCCGACAGAGCCTGACAGAGCCCGACAGGGCCCAGTAGAGCCCGACAGAGCCCGACAGAGCCCGACAGAGCCCGACAGAGCCCAGTAGAGCCCGACAGAGCCCGACAGAGCCCGACAGAGCCCGACAGAGCCCGACAGAGACCAGTTGAGCCCGACAGGGCCCGACAGGTCCCGACAGAGCCCGACAGAGCCCGACAGGGACCAGTAGAGCCCGACAGAGCCCAGTAGAGCCCAGTAGAGCCCGACAGAGCCCGACAGAGCCCGACAGAGCCCGACAGAGCCCGACAGAGACCAGTAGAGCCCGACAGAACCCGACAGGGCCCGACAGGGCCCAGTAGAGCCCGACAGAGCCCGACAGAGCCCGACAGAGCCCAGTAGAGCCCGACAGAGCCCGACAGAGCCCGACAGAGCCCGACAGGGCCCGACAGAGCCCGACAGAGCCCGACAGGGCCCAGTAGAGCCCGACAGAGCCCGACAGAGCCCAGTAGAGCCCAGTAGAGCCCAACAGAGCCCGACAGAGCCCGACAGATCCCGACAGAACCCGACAGAGCCCGACAGAGACCAGTTGAGCCCGACAGAGCCCGACAGAGCCCGACAGGGCCCGACAGGGCCCGACAGGGCCCAGTAGAGCCCGACAGAGCCCGACAGAGCCCGACAGAGCCCAGTAGAGCCCGACAGAGCCCGACAGAGCCCGACAGACCCCGACAGGGCCCGACAGAGCCCGACAGAGCCCGACAGGGCCCGACAGAGCCCAGTAGAGCCCGACAGAGCCCGACAGAGCCCGACAGAGCCCGACAGGGCCCAGTAGAGCCCAGTAGAGCCCGACAGAGCCCAGTAGAGCCCGACAGAGCCTGACAGAGCCCGACAGAGCCCGACAGAGCCTGACAGGGCCCGACAGAGCCCGACAGGGCCCGACAGAGCCCGACAGAGCCCGACAGGGCCCGACAGGGCCCGACAGAGCCCAACAGGGCCCAGTAGAGCCCGACAGAGCCCGACAGAGCCCGACAGAGCCCGACAGAGCCCAGTAGAGCCCGACAGAGCCCGACAGAGCCCGACAGGGCCCGACAGGGCCCGACAGGGCCCGACAGAGCCCGACAGAGCCCGACAGGGCCCGACAGAGCCCAGTAGAGCCCGACAGAGCCCGACAGGGCCCGATAGGGCCCAGTAGAGCCCGACAGAGCCCGACAGGGCCCGACAGAGCCCGACAGGGCCCGACAGAGCCCGACAGAGCCCGACAGGGCCCGACAGAGCCCGACAGAGCCCGACAGGGCCCGACAGAGCCCGACAGGGCCCGACAGAGCCCGACAGAGCCCGACAGGGACTGACAGGGCCCAGTAGAGCCCAGTAGAGCCCGACAGAGCCCGACAGAGCCCGACAGAGCCCGACAGAGCCCGACAGGGCCCGACAGAGCCCGACAGAGCCCGACAGGGCCCAGTAGAACCCGACAGAGCCCGACAGAGCCCGACAGAGCCCGACAGAGCCCGACAGGGCCCAGTAGAACCCGACAGGGCCCGACAGAGCCCGACAGGGCCCGACAGGGCCCGACAGGGCCCGACAGGCCCGACAGAGCCCAGTAGAGCCCGACAGAGCCCGACAGAGCCCGACAGAGCCCGACAGGGCCCAGTAGAGCCCAGTAGAGCCCGACAGAGCCCAGTAGAGCCCGACAGAGCCCGACAGAGCCCGACAGGGCCCGACAGAGCCCGACAGAGCCCGACAGAGCCCGACAGGGCCTGACAGAGCCCGACAGAGCCCAGTAGAGCCCGACAGAGCCCGACAGAGCCCGACAGAGCCCGACAGGGCCCGACAGAGCCCGACAGAGCCCGACAGGGCCCAGTAGAGCCCGACAGAGCCCGACAGAGCCCAGTAGAGCCCAGTAGAGCCCAACAGAGCCCGACAGAGCCCGACAGATCCCGACAGAACCCGACAGAGCCCGACAGAGACCAGTTGAGCCCGACAGAGCCCGACAGAGCCCGACAGGGCCCGACAGGGCCCGACAGGGCCCAGTAGAGCCCGACAGAGCCCGACAGAGCCCGACAGAGCCCAGTAGAGCCCGACAGAGCCCGACAGAGCCCGACAGACCCCGACAGGGCCCGACAGAGCCCGACAGAGCCCGACAGGGCCCGACAGAGCCCAGTAGAGCCCGACAGAGCCCGACAGAGCCCGACAGAGCCCGACAGGGCCCAGTAGAGCCCAGTAGAGCCCGACAGAGCCCAGTAGAGCCCGACAGAGCCTGACAGAGCCCGACAGAGCCCGACAGAGCCTGACAGGGCCCGACAGAGCCCGACAGGGCCCGACAGAGCCCGACAGAGCCCGACAGGGCCCGACAGGGCCCGACAGAGCCCAACAGGGCCCAGTAGAGCCCGACAGAGCCCGACAGAGCCCGACAGAGCCCGACAGAGCCCAGTAGAGCCCGACAGAGCCCGACAGAGCCCGACAGGGCCCGACAGGGCCCGACAGGGCCCGACAGAGCCCGACAGAGCCCGACAGGGCCCGACAGAGCCCAGTAGAGCCCGACAGAGCCCGACAGGGCCCGATAGGGCCCAGTAGAGCCCGACAGAGCCCGACAGGGCCCGACAGAGCCCGACAGGGCCCGACAGAGCCCGACAGAGCCCGACAGGGCCCGACAGAGCCCGACAGAGCCCGACAGGGCCCGACAGAGCCCGACAGGGCCCAACAGAGCCCGACAGAGCCCGACAGGGACTGACAGGGCCCAGTAGAGCCCAGTAGAGCCCGACAGAGCCCGACAGAGCCCGACAGAGCCCGACAGAGCCCGACAGGGCCCGACAGAGCCCGACAGAGCCCGACAGGGCCCAGTAGAACCCGACAGAGCCCGACAGAGCCCGACAGAGCCCGACAGAGCCCGACAGGGCCCAGTAGAACCCGACAGGGCCCGACAGAGCCCGACAGGGCCCGACAGGGCCCGACAGGGCCCGACAGGGCCCGACAGAGCCCAGTAGAGCCCGACAGAGCCCGACAGAGCCCGACAGAGCCCGACAGGGCCCAGTAGAGCCCAGTAGAGCCCGACAGAGCCCAGTAGAGCCCGACAGAGCCCGACAGAGCCCGACAGGGCCCGACAGAGCCCGACAGAGCCCGACAGAGCCCGACAGGGCCTGACAGAGCCCGACAGGGCCCAGTAGAGCCCGACAGAGCCCAACAGAGCCCGACAGAGCCCAGTAGAGCCCGACAGAGCCCGACATAGCCCGACAGAGCCCGACAGGTCCCGACAGAGCCCGACAGAGCCCGACAGTGCCCGACAGAGCCCGACAGAGCCTGACAGAGCCCAGTAGAGCCCGACAGAGCCCGACAGGGCCCGACAGGGCCCGACAGGGCCCAGTAGAGCCCGACAGAGCCCGACAGAGCCCAGTAGAGCCCAGTAGAGCCCGACAGAGCCCGACAGAGCCCGACAGAGCCCGACAGAACCCGACAGGGCCTGACAGGGCCTGACAGAGCCCGACAGAGCCCGACAGGGCCCGACAGAGCCCGAGAGGGCCCGACAGGGCCCAGTAGAGCCCGACAGAGCCCGACAGAGCCCGACAGAGCCTGACAGAGCCCGACAGGGCCCGACAGAGCCCGACAGAGCCCGACAGGGCCCGACAGAGCCCAGTAGAGCCCGACAGAGCCCGACAGAGCCCGACAGAGCCCAGTAGAGCCCGACAGAGCCCGACAGAGCCCGACAGAGCCCGACAGGGCCCGACAGAGCCCGACAGGGCCCGACAGGGCCCGACAGAGCCCAGTAGAGCCCGACAGAGCCCGATAGAGCCCGACAGAGCCCGACAGAGCCCGACAGGGCCCAGTAGAGCCCAGTAGAGCCCGACAGAGCCCAGTAGAGCCCGACAGAGCCCGACAGAGCCCGACAGAGCCCGACAGAGCCCGACAGGGCCCGACAGGGCCCAGTAGAGCAGAACAGAGCCCGACAGAGCCCGACAGAGCCCGACAGGGCCCTACAGGGCCCGACAGAGCCCGACAGAGCCCGACAGGGCCCGACAGAGCCCGACAGGGCCCAGTAGAGCCCGACAGAGCCCGACAGAGCCCGACAGAGCCCAGTAGAGCCCGACAGAGCCCAGTAGAGCCCGACAGAGCCCGACATAGCCCGACAGAGACCGACAGAGCCCGACAGAACCCGACAGAGCCCGACAGAGACCAGTAGAGCCCGACAGAGCCCGACAGAGCCCGACAGAGCCCGACAGGGCCCGACAGGGCCCGACAGGGCCCGACAGAGCCCGACAGGGCCCGACAGGGCCCGACAGAGCCCGACAGAGCCCGACAGGGCCCGACAGAGCCTGACAGAGCCCGACAGGGCCCAGTAGAGCCCGACAGAGCCCGACAGAGCCCGACAGAGCCCAGTAGAGCCCGACAGAGCCCGACAGAGCCCGACAGAGCCCGACAGGGCCCGACAGAGCCCGACAGGGCCCGACAGAGCCCGACAGAGCCCGACAGGGCCCAGTAGAACCCAGTAGAGCCCGACAGAGCCCAGTAGAGCCCGACAGAGCCCGACAGAGCCCGACAGAGCCCGACAGAGCCCGACAGGGCCCGACAGGGCCCAGTAGAGCAGAACAGAGCCCGACAGAGCCCGACAGAGCCCGACAGGGCCCTACAGGGCCCGACAGAGCCCGACAGAGCCCGACAGGGCCCGACAGGGCCCGACAGGGCCCAGTAGAGCCCGACAGAGCCCGACAGAGCCCGACAGAGCCCAGTAGAGCCCGACAGAGCCCAGTAGAGCCCGACAGAGCCCGACATAGCCCGACAGAGACCGACAGAGCCCGACAGAACCCGACAGAGCCCGACAGAGACCAGTTGAGCCCGACAGGGCCCGACAGAGCCCGACAGAGCCCGACAGGGCCCAGTAGAGCCCGACAGAGCCCGACAGAGCCCAGTAGAGCCCAGTAGAGCCCGACAGAGCCCGACAGAGCCCGACAGAACCCGACAGAGCCCGACAGAGACCAGTTGAGCCCGACAGAGCCCGACAGAGCCCGACAGAGCCCGACAGGGCCCGACAGGGCCCAGTAGAGCCCGACAGAGCCCGACAGAGCCCGACAGAGCCCGACAGAGCCCGACAGAGCCCGACAGGGCCCGACAGGGCCCAGTAGAGCCCGACAGAGCCCGACAGAGCCCAGTAGAGCCCAGTAGAGCCCGACAGAGCCCGACAGAGCCCGACAGAACCCGACAGAGCCCGACAGAGACCAGTAGAGCCCGACAGAGCCCGACAGAGCCCGACAGAGCCCGACAGAGCCCAGTAGAGCCCGACAGAGCCCGACAGGGCCCGACAGAGCCCGACAGGGCCCGACAGAGCCCGACAGAGCCCGACAGGGCCCGACAGAGCCCGACAGAGCCCGACAGGGCCCGACAGAGCCCGACAGGGCCCGACAGAGCCCGACAGAGCCCGACAGGGACTGACAGGGCCCAGTAGAGCCCAGTAGAGCCCGACAGAGCCCGACAGAGCCCGACAGAGCCCGACAGAGCCCGACAGGGCCCGACAGAGCCCGACAGAGCCCGACAGGGCCCAGTAGAACCCGACAGAGCCCGACAGAGCCCGACAGAGCCCGACAGAGCCCGACAGGGCCCAGTAGAACCCGACAGGGCCCGACAGAGCCCGACAGGGCCCGACAGGGCCCGACAGGGCCCGACAGAGCCCGACAGGGCCCGACAGGGCCCGACAGAGCCCGACAGGGCCCGACAGGGCCCGACAGAGCCCAGTAGAGCCCGACAGAGCCCGATAGAGCCCGACAGAGCCCGACAGAGCCCGACAGGGCCCAGTAGAGCCCAGTAGAGCCCGACAGAGCCCACTAGAGCCCGACAGAGCCCGACAGAGCCCGACAGAGCCCGACAGAGCCCGACAGGGCCCGACAGGGCCCAGTAGAGCAGAACAGAGCCCGACAGAGCCCGACAGAGCCCGACAGGGCCCTACAGGGCCCGACAGAGCCCGACAGAGCCCGACAGGGCCCGACAGAGCCCGACAGGGCCCAGTAGAGCCCGACAGAGCCCGATAGAGCCCGACAGAGCCCAGTAGAGCCCGACAGAGCCCAGTAGAGCCCGACAGAGCCCGACATAGCCCGACAGAGACCGACAGAGCCCGACAGAACCCGACAGAGCCCGACAGAGACCAGTTGAGCCCGACAGGGCCCGACAGAGCCCGACAGAGCCCGACAGGGCCCAGTAGAGCCCGACAGAGCCCGACAGAGCCCAGTAGAGCCCAGTAGAGCCCGACAGAGCCCGACAGAGCCTGACAGAACCCGACAGAGCCCGACAGAGACCAGTTGAGCCCGACAGAGCCCGACAGAGCCCGACAGAGCCCGACAGGGCCCGACAGGGCCCAGTAGAGCCCGACAGAGCCCGACAGAGCCCGACAGAGCCCGACAGAGCCCAGTAGAGCCCGACAGAGCCCGACAGAGACAGAGCCCGACAGAGCCCGACAGAGCCCAGTAGAGCCCGACAGAGCCCGACAGAGCCCGACAGAGCCCGACAGGGCCCGACAGGGCCCGACAGGGCCCAGTAGAGCCCGACAGAGCCCGACAGAGCCCAGTAGAGCCCAGTAGAGCCCGACAGAGCCCGACAGAGCCCGACAGAGCCCGACAGAACCCGACAGAGCCCGACAGAGACCAGTAGAGCCCGACAGAGCCCGACAGAGAACGACAGAGCCCGACAGAGCCCAGTAGAGCCCGACAGAGCCCGACAGAGCCCGACAGAGCCCGACAGGGCCCGACAGAGCCCGACAGAGCCCGACAGGGCCCGACAGAGCCCAGTAGAGCCCGACAGAGCCCGACAGAGCCCGACAGAGCCCGACAGAGCCCGACAGGGCCCAGTAGAGCCCAGTAGAGCCCGACAGAGCCCAGTAGAGCCCGACAGAGCCCGACAGAGCCCGACAGAGCCCGACAGGGCCCGACAGGGCACGACAGGGCCCGACAGAGCCCGACAGGGCCCGACAGGGCCCGACAGAGCCCGACAGAGCCCGACAGGGCCCGACAGAGCCTGACAGAGCCCGACAGGGCCCAGTAGAGCCCGACAGAGCCCGACAGAGCCCGACAGAGCCCGACAGAGCCCAGTAGAGCCCGACAGAGCCCGACAGAGCCCGACAGAGCCCGACAGAGCCCGACAGAGACCAGTTGAGCCCGACAGGGCCCGACAGGTCCCGACAGAGCCCGACAGAGCCCGACAGGGACCAGTAGAGCCCGACAGAGCCCAGTAGAGCCCAGTAGAGCCCGACAGAGCCCGACAGAGCCCGACAGAGCCCGACAGAGCCCGACAGAGACCAGTAGAGCCCGACAGAACCCGACAGGGCCCGACAGGGCCCAGTAGAGCCCGACAGAGCCCGACAGAGCCCGACAGAGCCCAGTAGAGCCCGACAGAGCCCGACAGAGCCCGACAGAGCCCGACAGGGCCCGACAGAGCCCGACAGAGCCCGACAGGGCCCAGTAGAGCCCGACAGAGCCCGACAGAGCCCAGTAGAGCCCAGTAGAGCCCAACAGAGCCCGACAGAGCCCGACAGATCCCGACAGAACCCGACAGAGCCCGACAGAGACCAGTTGAGCCCGACAGAGCCCGACAGAGCCCGACAGGGCCCGACAGGGCCCGACAGGGCCCAGTAGAGCCCGACAGAGCCCGACAGAGCCCGACAGAGCCCAGTAGAGCCCGACAGAGCCCGACAGAGCCCGACAGACCCCGACAGGGCCCGACAGAGCCCGACAGAGCCCGACAGGGCCCGACAGAGCCCAGTAGAGCCCGACAGAGCCCGACAGAGCCCGACAGAGCCCGACAGGGCCCAGTAGAGCCCAGTAGAGCCCGACAGAGCCCAGTAGAGCCCGACAGAGCCTGACAGAGCCCGACAGAGCCCGACAGAGCCTGACAGGGCCCGACAGAGCCCGACAGGGCCCGACAGAGCCCGACAGAGCCCGACAGGGCCCGACAGGGCCCGACAGAGCCCAACAGGGCCCAGTAGAGCCCGACAGAGCCCGACAGAGCCCGACAGAGCCCGACAGAGCCCAGTAGAGTCCGACAGAGCCCGACAGAGCCCGACAGGGCCCGACAGGGCCCGACAGGGCCCGACAGAGCCCGACAGAGCCCGACAGGGCCCGACAGAGCCCAGTAGAGCCCGACAGAGCCCGACAGGGCCCGATAGGGCCCAGTAGAGCCCGACAGAGCCCGACAGGGCCCGACAGAGCCCGACAGGGCCCGACAGAGCCCGACAGAGCCCGACAGGGCCCGACAGAGCCCGACAGAGCCCGACAGGGCCCGACAGAGCCCGACAGGGCCCGACAGAGCCCGACAGAGCCCGACAGGGACTGACAGGGCCCAGTAGAGCCCAGTAGAGCCCGACAGAGCCCGACAGAGCCCGACAGAGCCCGACAGGGCCCGACAGAGCCCGACAGAGCCCGACAGGGCCCAGTAGAACCCGACAGAGCCCGACAGAGCCCGACAGAGCCCGACAGAGCCCGACAGGGCCCAGTAGAACCCGACAGGGCCCGACAGAGCCCGACAGGGCCCGACAGGGCCCGACAGGGCCCGACAGGGCCCGACAGAGCCCAGTAGAGCCCGACAGAGCCCGACAGAGCCCGACAGAGCCCGACAGGGCCCAGTAGAGCCCAGTAGAGCCCGACAGAGCCCAGTAGAGCCCGACAGAGCCCGACAGAGCCCGACAGGGCCCGACAGAGCCCGACAGAGCCCGACAGAGCCCGACAGGGCCTGACAGAGCCCGACAGAGCCCAGTAGAGCCCGACAGAGCCCGACAGAGCCCGACAGAGCCCGACAGGGCCCGACAGAGCCCGACAGAGCCCGACAGGGCCCAGTAGAGCCCGACAGAGCCCGACAGAGCCCAGTAGAGCCCAGTAGAGCCCAACAGAGCCCGACAGAGCCCGACAGATCCCGACAGAACCCGACAGAGCCCGACAGAGACCAGTTGAGCCCGACAGAGCCCGACAGAGCCCGACAGGGCCCGACAGGGCCCGACAGGGCCCAGTAGAGCCCGACAGAGCCCGACAGAGCCCGACAGAGCCCAGTAGAGCCCGACAGAGCCCGACAGAGCCCGACAGACCCCGACAGGGCCCGACAGAGCCCGACAGAGCCCGACAGGGCCCGACAGAGCCCAGTAGAGCCCGACAGAGCCCGACAGAGCCCGACAGAGCCCGACAGGGCCCAGTAGAGCCCAGTAGAGCCCGACAGAGCCCAGTAGAGCCCGACAGAGCCTGACAGAGCCCGACAGAGCCCGACAGAGCCTGACAGGGCCCGACAGAGCCCGACAGGGCCCGACAGAGCCCGACAGAGCCCGACAGGGCCCGACAGGGCCCGACAGAGCCCAACAGGGCCCAGTAGAGCCCGACAGAGCCCGACAGAGCCCGACAGAGCCCGACAGAGCCCAGTAGAGCCCGACAGAGCCCGACAGAGCCCGACAGGGCCCGACAGGGCCCGACAGAGCCCGACAGAGCCCGACAGAGCCCGACAGGGCCCGACAGAGCCCAGTAGAGCCCGACAGAGCCCGACAGGGCCCGATAGGGCCCAGTAGAGCCCGACAGAGCCCGACAGGGCCCGACAGAGCCCGACAGGGCCCGACAGAGCCCGACAGAGCCCGACAGGGCCCGACAGAGCCCGACAGAGCCCGACAGGGCCCGACAGAGCCCGACAGGGCCCAACAGAGCCCGACAGAGCCCGACAGGGACTGACAGGGCCCAGTAGAGCCCAGTAGAGCCCGACAGAGCCCGACAGAGCCCGACAGAGCCCGACAGAGCCCGACAGGGCCCGACAGAGCCCGACAGAGCCCGACAGGGCCCAGTAGAACCCGACAGAGCCCGACAGAGCCCGACAGAGCCCGACAGAGCCCGACAGGGCCCAGTAGAACCCGACAGGGCCCGACAGAGCCCGACAGGGCCCGACAGGGCCCGACAGGGCCCGACAGGGCCCGACAGAGCCCAGTAGAGCCCGACAGAGCCCGACAGAGCCCGACAGAGCCCGACAGGGCCCAGTAGAGCCCAGTAGAGCCCGACAGAGCCCAGTAGAGCCCGACAGAGCCCGACAGAGCCCGACAGGGCCCGACAGAGCCCGACAGAGCCCGACAGAGCCCGACAGGGCCTGACAGAGCCCGACAGGGCCCAGTAGAGCCCGACAGAGCCCAACAGAGCCCGACAGAGCCCAGTAGAGCCCGACAGAGCCCGACATAGCCCGACAGAGCCCGACAGGTCCCGACAGAGCCCGACAGAGCCCGACAGTGCCCGACAGAGCCCGACAGAGCCTGACAGAGCCCAGTAGAGCCCGACAGAGCCCGACAGGGCCCGACAGGGCCCGACAGGGCCCAGTAGAGCCCGACAGAGCCCGACAGAGCCCAGTAGAGCCCAGTAGAGCCCGACAGAGCCCGACAGAGCCCGACAGAGCCCGACAGAACCCGACAGGGCCTGACAGGGCCTGACAGAGCCCGACAGAGCCCGACAGGGCCCGACAGAGCCCGAGAGGGCCCGACAGGGCCCAGTAGAGCCCGACAGAGCCCGACAGAGCCCGACAGAGCCTGACAGAGCCCGACAGAGCCCGACAGAGCCCGACAGAGCCCGACAGGGCCCGACAGAGCCCAGTAGAGCCCGACAGAGCCCGACAGAGCCCGACAGAGCCCGACAGAGCCCAGTAGAGCCCGACAGAGCCCGACAGAGCCCGACAGAGCCCGACAGGGCCCGACAGAGCCCGACAGGGCCCGACAGGGCCCGACAGAGCCCAGTAGAGCCCGACAGAGCCCGATAGAGCCCGACAGAGCCCGACAGAGCCCGACAGGGCCCAGTAGAGCCCAGTAGAGCCCGACAGAGCCCAGTAGAGCCCGACAGAGCCCGACAGAGCCCGACAGAGCCCGACAGAGCCCGACAGGGCCCGACAGGGCCCAGTAGAGCAGAACAGAGCCCGACAGAGCCCGACAGAGCCCGACAGGGCCCTACAGGGCCCGACAGAGCCCGACAGAGCCCGACAGGGCCCGACAGAGCCCGACAGGGCCCAGTAGAGCCCGACAGAGCCCGACAGAGCCCGACAGAGCCCAGTAGAGCCCGACAGAGCCCAGTAGAGCCCGACAGAGCCCGACATAGCCCGACAGAGACCGACAGAGCCCGACAGAACCCGACAGAGCCCGACAGAGACCAGTTGAGCCCGACAGGGCCCGACAGAGCCCGACAGAGCCCGACAGGGCCCAGTAGAGCCCGACAGAGCCCGACAGAGCCCAGTAGAGCCCAGTAGAGCCCGACAGAGCCCGACAGAGCCTGACAGAACCCGACAGAGCCCGACAGAGACCAGTTGAGCCCGACAGAGCCCGACAGAGCCCGACAGAGCCCGACAGGGCCCGACAGGGCCCAGTAGAGCCCGACAGAGCCCGACAGAGCCCGACAGAGCCCGACAGAGCCCAGTAGAGCCCGACAGAGCCCGACAGAGCCCGACAGAGCCCGACAGGGCCCGACAGGGCCCGACAGGGCCCAGTAGAGCCCGACAGAGCCCGACAGAGCCCAGTAGAGCCCAGTAGAGCCCGACAGAGCCCGACAGAGCCCGACAGAGCCCGACAGAACCCGACAGAGCCCGACAGAGACCAGTAGAGCCCGACAGAGCCCGACAGAGCCCGACAGAGCCCGACAGAGCCCAGTAGAGCCCGACAGAGCCCGACAGAGCCCGACAGGGCCCGACAGAGCCCGACAGAGCCCGACAGGGCCCGACAGAGCCCAGTAGAGCCCGACAGAGCCCGACAGAGCCCGACAGAGCCCGACAGAGCCCGACAGGGCCCAGTAGAGCCCAGTAGAGCCCGACAGAGCCCAGTAGAGCCCGACAGAGCCCGACAGAGCCCGACAGAGCCCGACAGGGCCCGACAGGGCCCGACAGGGCCCGACAGAGCCCGACAGGGCACGACAGGGCCCGACAGAGCCCGACAGAGCCCGACAGGGCCCGACAGAGCCTGACAGAGCCCGACAGGGCCCAGTAGAGCCCGACAGAGCCCGACAGAGCCCGACAGAGCCCGACAGAGCCCAGTAGAGCCCGACAGAGCCCGACAGAGCCCGACAGAGCCCGACAGGGCCCGACAGAGCCCGACAGGGCCCGACAGAGCCCGACAGAGCCCGACAGGGCCCAGTAGAACCCAGTAGAGCCCGACAGAGCCCAGTAGAGCCCGACAGAGCCCGACAGAGCCCGACAGAGCCCGACAGAGCCCGACAGGGCCCGACAGGGCCCAGTAGAGCAGAACAGAGCCCGACAGAGCCCGACAGAGCCCGACAGGGCCCTACAGGGCCCGACAGAGCCCGACAGAGCCCGACAGGGCCCGACAGGGCCCGACAGGGCCCAGTAGAGCCCGACAGAGCCCGACAGAGCCCGACAGAGCCCAGTAGAGCCCGACAGAGCCCAGTAGAGCCCGACAGAGCCCGACATAGCCCGACAGAGACCGACAGAGCCCGACAGAACCCGACAGAGCCCGACAGAGACCAGTTGAGCCCGACAGGGCCCGACAGAGCCCGACAGAGCCCGACAGGGCCCAGTAGAGCCCGACAGAGCCCGACAGAGCCCAGTAGAGCCCAGTAGAGCCCGACAGAGCCCGACAGAGCCCGACAGAACCCGACAGAGCCCGACAGAGACCAGTTGAGCCCGACAGAGCCCGACAGAGCCCGACAGAGCCCGACAGGGCCCGACAGGGCCCAGTAGAGCCCGACAGAGCCCGACAGAGCCCGACAGAGCCCGACAGAGCCCGACAGAGCCCGACAGAGCCCGACAGGGCCCAGTAGAGCCCGACAGAGCCCGACAGAGCCCAGTAGAGCCCAGTAGAGCCCGACAGAGCCCGACAGAGCCCGACAGAGCCCGACAGAACCCGACAGAGCCCGACAGAGACCAGTAGAGCCCGACAGAGCCCGACAGAGCCCGACAGAGCCCGACAGAGCCCAGTAGAGCCCGACAGAGCCCGACAGAGCCCGACAGAGCCCGACAGGGCCCGACAGAGCCCGACAGAGCCCGACAGGGCCCGACAGAGCCCAGTAGAGCCCGACCGAGCCCGACAGAGCCCGACAGAGCCCGACAGAGCCCGACAGGGCCCAGTAGAGCCCAGTAGAGCCCGACAGAGCCCAGTAGAGCCCGACAGAGCCCGACAGAGCCCGACAGAGCCCGACAGGGCCCGACAGGGCCCGACAGGGCCCGACAGAGCCCGACAGGGCCCGACAGGGCCCGACAGAGCCCGACAGAGCCCGACAGGGCCCGACAGAGCCTGACAGAGCCCGACAGGGCCCAGTAGAGCCCGACAGAGCCCGACAGAGCCCGACAGAGCCCAGTAGAGCCCGACAGAGCCCGACAGAGCCCGACAGAGCCCGACAGAGCCCGACAGAGCCCGACAGGGCCCGACAGAGCCCGACAGGGCCCGACAGAGCCCGACAGAGCCCGACAGAGCCCGACAGGGCCCAGCAGAGCCCGACAGAGCCCGACAGAGCCCGACAGAGCCCGACAGGGCCCGACAGAGCCCGACAGGGCCCGACAGAGCCCGACAGAGCCCGACAGGGCCCGACAGGGCCCAGTAGAGCCCGACAGAGCCCGACAGGGCCCGACAGAGCCCGACAGAGCCCGACAGGGCCCGACAGAGCCCGACAGAGCCCGACAGGGCCCGACAGGGCCCGACAGGGCCCAGTAGAGCCCGACAGAGCCCGACAGAGCCCGACAGAGCCCGACAGGGCCCAGTAGAGCCCAGTAGAGCCCGACAGAGCCCAGTAGAGCCCGACAGAGCCCGACAGAGCCCGACAGAGCCCGACAGAGCCCGACAGAGATCGACAGGGCCCTACAGAGCCCGACAGGGCCCAGTAGAGCCCGACAGAGCCCGACAGAGCCCGACAGAGCCCAGTAGAGCCCGACAGAGCCCGACAGAGCCCGACAGAGCCCGACAGGGCCCGACAGGGCCCGACAGAGCCCGACAGGGCCCGACAGAGCCCGACAGAGCCCGACAGAGCCTGACAGAGCCCAGTAGAGCCCGACAGAGCCCGACAGGGCCCGACAGGGCCCGACAGGGCCCAGTAGAGCCCGACAGAGCCCGACAGAGCCCAGTAGAGCCCAGTAGAGCCCGACAGAGCCCGACAGAGCCCGACAGAGCCCGACAGGGCCCGACAGGGCCCGACAGAGCCCGACAGGGCCCGACAGAGCCCAGTAGAGCCCGACAGAGCCCGACAGAGCCCGACAGAGCCCGACAGAGCCCGACAGGGCCCAAGAGACCCGACAGGGCCCGACAGAGCCCGACAGGGCCCGACAGAGCCCAGTAGAGCCCAACAGAGCCCAGTAGAGCCCGACAGAGCCCGACAGAGCCCGACAGGGCCCAGTAGAGCCCAGTAGAGCCCGACAGAGCCCAGTAGAGCCCGAGAGAGCCCGACAGGGCCCGACAGGGCCCGACAGGGCCCGACAGAGCCCGACAGGGCCCGACAGAGCCTGACAGAGCCCGACAGGGCCCAGTAGAGCCCGACAGAGCCCGACAGAGCCCGACAGAACCCGACAGAGCCCGACAGAGCCCGACAGAGCCCGACAGGGCCCGACAGGGCCCGACAGAGCCCGACAGAGCCCGACAGGGCCCAGTAGAGCCCGACAGAGCCCGACAGAGCCCAGTAGAGCCCAGTAGAGCCCGACAGAGCCCGACAGAGCCCGACAGAGCCCGACATAACCCGACAGAGCCCGACAGAGACCAGTTGAGCCCGACAGAGCCCGACAGAGCCCGACAGAGCCCGACAGGGCCCGACAGGTCCCAGTAGAGCCCGACAGAGCCCGACAGAGCCCGACAGAGCCCGACAGAGCCCAGTAGAGCCCGACAGAGCCCGACAGAGCCCGACAGAGCCCGACAGGGCCCGACAGAGCCCGACAGAGCCCGACAGGGCCCGACAGAGCCCAGTAGAGCCCGACAGAGCCCGACAGAGCCCGACAGAGACCGACAGGGCCCGACAGAGCCCGACAGAGCCCGACAGGGCCCGACAGAGCCCGACAGAGCGCGACAGAGCCCGACAGGGCCCGACAGAGCCCGACAGAACCCGACAGGGCCCAGTAGAGCCCGACAGAGCCCGACAGGGCCCAGTAGAGCCCGACAGAACCCGACAGAGCCCGACAGAGCCCGACAGAGCCCGACAGGGCCCAGTAGAGCCCGACAGAGCCCGACAGGGCCCGACAGAGCCCGACAGAGCCCGACAGAGCCCGACAGGGCCCGACAGGGCCCGACAGGGCCCAGTAGAGCCCGACAGAGCCCGACAGAGCCCGACAGGGCCCGACAGGGCCCAGTAGAGCCCGACAGAGCCCGACAGAGCCCGACAGAGCCCGACAGGGCCCGACAGGGCCCGACAGAGCCCGACAGGGCCCGACAGGGCCCAGTAGAGCCCGACAGAGCCCGACAGGGCCCAACAGAGCCCGACAGAGCCCGACAGAGCCCGACAGAGCGCGACAGGGCCCAGTAGAGCCCGACAGAGCCCGACAGAGCCCGACAGAGCCCGACAGGGCCCGACAGGGCCCGACAGAGCCCGACAGGGCCCGACAGAGCCCGACAGAGCCCGACAGGGCCCGACAGAGCCCAGTAGAGCCCGACAGAGCCCGACAGAGCCCGACAGAGCCCGACAGGGCCCGACAGGGCCCGACAGAGCCCGACAGAGCCCGACAGAGCCTGACAGAGCCCAGTAGAGCCCGACAGAGCCCGACAGGGCCCGACAGGGCCCGACAGGGCCCAGTAGAGCCCGACAGAGACCGACAGAGCCCAGTAGAGCCCAGTAGAGCCCGACAGAGCCCGACAGAGCCCGACAGAGCCCGACAGGGCCCGACAGGGCCCGACAGAGCCCGACAGGGCCCGACAGAGCCCAGTAGAGCCCGACAGAGCCCGACAGAGCCCGACAGAGCCCGACAGGGCCCAAGAGACCCGACAGGGCCCGACAGAGCCCGACAGGGCCCGACAGAGCCCAGTAGAGCCCAACAGAGCCCAGTAGAGCCCGACAGAGCCCGACAGAGCCCGACAGGGCCCAGTAGAGCCCAGTAGAGCCCGACAGAGCCCAGTAGAGCCCGAGAGAGCCCGACAGGGCCCGACAGGGCCCGACAGGGCCCGACAGAGCCCGACAGGGCCCGACAGAGCCTGACAGAGCCCGACAGGGCCCAGTAGAGCCCGACAGAGCCCGACAGAGCCCGACAGAACCCGACAGAGCCCGACAGAGCCCGACAGAGCCCGACAGGGCCCGACAGGGCCCGACAGAGCCCGACAGAGCCCGACAGGGCCCAGTAGAGCCCGACAGAGCCCGACAGAGCCCAGTAGAGCCCAGTAGAGCCCGACAGAGCCCGACAGAGCCCGACAGAGCCCGACATAACCCGACAGAGCCCGACAGAGACCAGTTGAGCCCGACAGAGCCCGACAGAGCCCGACAGAGCCCGACAGGGCCCGACAGGTCCCAGTAGAGCCCGACAGAGCCCGACAGAGCCCGACAGAGCCCGACAGAGCCCAGTAGAGCCCGACAGAGCCCGACAGAGCCCGACAGAGCCCGACAGGGCCCGACAGAGCCCGACAGAGCCCGACAGGGCCCGACAGAGCCCAGTAGAGCCCGACAGAGCCCGACAGAGCCCGACAGAGCCCGACAGGGCCCGACAGAGCCCGACAGAGCCCGACAGGGCCCGACAGAGCCCGACAGAGCGCGACAGAGCCCGACAGGGCCCGACAGAGCCCGACAGAACCCGACAGGGCCCAGTAGAGCCCGACAGAGCCCGACAGGGCCCAGTAGAGCCCGACAGAGCCCGACAGAGCCCGACAGAGCCCGACAGAGCCCGACAGGGCCCAGTAGAGCCCGACAGAGCCCGACAGGGCCCGACAGAGCCCGACAGAGCCCGACAGAGCCCGACAGGGCCCGACAGGGCCCAGTAGAGCCCGACAGAGCCCGACAGAGCCCGACAGGGCCCGACAGGGCCCAGTAGAGCCCGACAGAGCCCGACAGAGCCCGACAGAGCCCGACAGGGCCCGACAGAGCCCGACAGAGCCCGACAGGGCCCGACAGGGCCCGACAGAGCCCGACAGAGCCCGACAGGGCCCAACAGAGCCCGACAGAGCCCGACAGAGCCCGACAGAGCGCGACAGGGCCCAGTAGAGCCCGACAGAGCCCGACAGAGCCCGACAGAGCCCGACAGGGCCCGACAGGGCCCGACAGAGCCCGACAGGGCCCGACAGAGCCCGACAGAGCCCGACAGGGCCCGACAGAGCCCAGTAGAGCCCGACAGAGCCCGACAGAGCCCGACAGAGCCCGACAGGGCCCGACAGGGCCCGACAGAGCCCGACAGAGCCCGACAGTGCCCGACAGAGCCCGACAGGGCCCAGTAGAGCCCGACAGAGCCCGACAGAGCCCGACAGAGCCCAGTAGAGCCCGACAGAGCCCGACAGAGCCCGACAGGGCCCGACAGGGCACAGTAGAGCCCGACAGAGCCCGACAGAGCCCAGTAGAGCCCAGAAGAGCCCGACAGAGCCCGACAGAGCCCGACAGAGCCCGACAGGGCCCGACAGGGCCCGACAGAGCCCGACAGGGCCCGACAGGGCCCGACAGGGCCCAGTAGAGCCCGACAGAGCCCGACAGAGCCCAGTAGAGCCCAGTAGAGCCCGACAGGGCCCGACAGGGCCCGACAGGGCCCAGTAGAGCCCGACAGAGCCCGACAGAGCCTGACAGAGCCCGACAGGGCCCGACAGGGCCCGACAGAGCCCGACAGAGCCCGACAGGGCCCAGTAGAGCCCGACAGAGCCCGACAGAGCCCGACAGGGCCCGACAGGGCCCGACAGAGCCCGACAGGGCCCGACAGGGCCCGACAGGGCCCAGTAGAGCCCGACAGAGCCCGACAGAGCCCGACAGAACACGACAGGGCCCGAGAGAGCCCGACAGAGCCCGACAGGGCCCGACAGGGCCCGACAGGGCCCGACAGAGCCCGACAGGGCCCGACAGAGCCCGACAGAGCCCGACAGAGCCCAGTAGAGCCCAGTAGAGCCCGACAGAGCCCAGTAGACCCCGACAGAGCCCGACAGAGCCCTACAGAGCCCGACAGAGCCCGACAGGACCCGACAGAGCCCGACAGAGCCCGACAGAGCCCGACAGGGCCCGACAGGGCCCGACAGGTCCCAGTAGAGCCCGACAGAGCCCGACAGAGCCCAGTAGAGCCCGACAGAGCCCGACGTAGCCCGACAGAGCCCGACAGGGCCCGACAGAGCCCGACAGAGCCCGACAGGGCCCGACAGGGCCCGACAGAGCCTGACAGAGCCCAGTAGAGCCCGACAGAGCCCGACAGAGCCCAGTAGAACCCAGTAGAGCCCGACAGAGCCCGACAGAGCCCGACAGAGCCCGACAGGGCCCGACAGGGCCCGACAGAGCCCGACAGAGCCCGACAGGGCCCGACAGAGCCCGACAGGGCCCAGTAGAGCCCGACAGAGCCCGACAGAGCCCGACAGAGCCCGACAGAGCCCGACAGGGCCCGACAGAGCCCAGTAGAGCCCAACAGAGCCCGACAGAGCCCGACAGAGCCCGACAGGGCCCAGTAGAGCCCAGTAGAGCCCGACAGAGCCCAGTAGAGCCCAACAGAGCCCGACAGAGCCCGACAGAGCCCGTCAGGGCCCGAAAGGGCCCGACAGAGCCCGACAGGGCCCGACAGGGCCCGACAGAGCCCGACAGGGCCCGACAGAGCCCGACAGAGCCCGACAGGGCCCAGTAGAGCCCGACAGAGCCCGACAGAGCCCGACAGAGCCCGACAGAGCACGACAGGGCCCGACAGGGCCCGACAGGGCCTGACAGAGCCCGACAGGGCCCGGTAGAGCCCGACAGAGGCCGACAGAGCCCAGTAGAGCCCAGTAAAGCCCAGTAGAGCCCGACAGAGCCCGACAGAGCCCGACAGAGCCCGACAGAGACCAGTTGAGCCCGACAGAGCCCGACAGAGCCCGACAGAGCCCGACAGAGCCCGACAGAGCCCAGTAGAGCCCGACAGAGCCCGACAGAGCCCGACAGAGCCCGACAGGGCCCGACAGAGCCCGACAGATCCCGACAGGGTCCGACAGGGCCCGACAGAGCCCGACAGGGCCCGACAGGGCCCGACAGAGCCCGACAGGGCCCGACAGGGCCCGACAGAGCCCGACAGGGCCCGACAGAGCCCGACAGAGCCCGACAGAGCGCGACAGAGCCCGACAGAGCCCGACAGGGCCCGACAGGGCCCAGTAGAGCCCGACAGAGCCCGACAGAGCCCGACAGGGCCCGACAGAGCCCGACAGGGCCCGACAGGGCCCAGTAGAGCAGAACAGAGCCCGACAGAGCCCGACAGAGCCCAACAGGGCCCTACAGGGCCCGACAGAGCCCGACAGAGCCCGACAGGGCCCGACAGAGCCCGACAGGGCCCAGTAGAGCCCGACAGAGCCCGACAGAGCCCGACAGAGCCCAGTAGAGCCCGACAGAGCCCAGTAGAGCCCGACAGAGCCCGACATAGCCCGACAGAGACCGACAGAGCCCGACAGAACCCGACAGAGCCCGACAGAGACCAGTTGAGCCCGACAGGGCCCGACAGAGCCCGACAGAGCCCGACAGGGCCCAGTAGAGCCCGACAGAGCCCGACAGAGCCCAGTAGAGCCCAGTAGAGCCCGACAGAGCCCGACAGAGCCCGACAGAACCCGACAGAGCCCGACAGGGCCCAGTAGAGCCCGACAGAGCCCGACAGAGCCCGACAGAGCCCGACAGGGCCCGACAGGGCCCAGTAGAGCCCGACAGAGCCCGACAGAGCCCGACAGAGCCCAGTAGAGCCCGACAGAGCCCGACAGAGCCCGACAGAGCCCGACAGGGCCCGACAGAGCCCAGTAGAGCCCAGTAGAGCCCGACAGAGCCCGACAGAGCCCGACAGAGCCTGACAGAACCCGACAGAGCCCGACAGAGACCAGTAGAGCCCGACAGAGCCCGACAGAGCCCGACAGAGCCCGACAGGGCCCGACAGGGCCCGACAGGGCCCGACAGAGCCCGACAGGGCCCGACAGGGCCCGACAGAGCCCGACAGAGCCCGACAGGGCCCGACAGAGCCTGACAGAGCCCGACAGGGCCCAGTAGAGCCCGACAGAGCCCGACAGAGCCCGACAGAGCCCAGTAGAGCCCGACAGAGCCCGACAGAGCCCGACAGAGCCCGACAGGGCCCGACAGAGCCCGACAGGGCCCGACAGAGCCCGACAGAGCCCGACAGGGCCCAGTAGAGCCCAGTAGAGCCCGACAGAGCCCAGTAGAGCCCGACAGAGCCCGACAGAGCCCGACAGAGCCCGACAGAGCCCGACAGGGCCCGACAGGGCCCAGTAGAGCAGAACAGAGCCCGACAGAGCCCGACAGAGCCCGACAGGGCCCTACAGGGCCCGACAGAGCCCGACAGAGCCCGACAGGGCCCGACAGGGCCCGACAGGGCCCAGTAGAGCCCGACAGAGCCCGACAGAGCCCGACAGAGCCCAGTAGAGCCCGACAGAGCCCAGTAGAGCCCGACAGAGCCCGACATAGCCCGACAGAGACCGACAGAGCCCGACAGAACCCGACAGAGCCCGACAGAGACCAGTTGAGCCCGACAGGGCCCGACAGAGCCCGACAGAGCCCGACAGGGCCCAGTAGAGCCCGACAGAGCCCGACAGAGCCCAGTAGAGCCCAGTAGAGCCCGACAGAGCCCGACAGAGCCCGACAGAACCCGACAGAGCCCGACAGAGACCAGTTGAGCCCGACAGAGCCCGACAGAGCCCGACAGAGCCCGACAGGGCCCGACAGGGCCCAGTAGAGCCCGACAGAGCCCGACAGAGCCCGACAGAGCCCGACAGAGCCCAGTAGAGCCCGACAGGGCCCGACAGAGCCCGACAGAGCCCGACAGGGCCCGACAGGGCCCGACAGGGCCCAGTAGAGCCCGACAGAGCCCGACAGAGCCCAGTAGAGCCCAGTAGAGCCCGACAGAGCCCGACAGAGCCCGACAGAGCCCGACAGAACCCGACAGAGCCCGACAGAGACCAGTAGAGCCCGACAGAGCCCGACAGAGCCCGACAGAGCCCAGTAGAGCCCGACAGAGCCCGACAGAGCCCGACAGAGCCCGACAGGGCCCGACAGAGCCCGACAGAGCCCGACAGGGCCCGACAGAGCCCAGTAGAGCCCGACAGAGCCCGACAGAGCCCGACAGAGCCCGACAGGGCCCAGTAGAGCCCAGTAGAGCCCGACAGAGCCCAGTAGAGCCCGACAGAGCCCGACAGAGCCCGACAGAGCCCGACAGGGCCCGACAGGGCCCGACAGGGCCCGACAGAGCCCGACAGGGCCCGACAGAGCCCGACAGAGCCCGACAGGGCCCGACAGAGCCTGACAGTGCCCGACAGGGCCCAGTAGAGCCCGACAGAGCCCGACAGAGCCCGACAGAGCCCGACAGAGCCCAGTAGAGCCCGACAGAGCCCGACAGAGCCCGACAGAGCCCGACAGAGCCCGACAGAGCCCGACAGGGCCCGACAGAGCCCGACAGGGCCCGACAGAGCCCGACAGAGCCCGACAGAGCCCGACAGGGCCCAGCAGAGCCCGACAGAGCCCGACAGAGCCCGACAGAGCCCGACAGGGCCCGACAGAGCCCGACAGGGCCCGACAGAGCCCGACAGAGCCCGACAGGGCCCGACAGGGCCCAGTAGAGCCCGACAGAGCCCGACAGGGCCCGACAGAGCCCGACAGAGCCCGACAGAGCCCGACAGGGCCCAGTAGACCCCGACAGAGCCCGACAGAGCCCGACAGAGCCCGACAGGGCCCGACAGAGCCCAGTAGAGCCCGACAGGGCCCGACAGGGCCCGACAGGGCCCAGTAGAGCCCGACAGAGCCCGACAGAGCCCGACAGGGCCCAGTAGAGCCCAGTAGAGCCCGACAGAGCCCAGTAGAGCCCGACAGAGCCCGACAGAGCCCGACAGAGCCCGACAGAGCCCGACAGAGATCGACAGGGCCCTACAGAGCCCGACAGGGCCCAGTAGAGCCCGACAGAGCCCAACAGAGCCCGACAGAGCCCAGTAGAGCCCGACAGAGCCCGACAGAGCCCGACAGAGCCCGACAGGGCCCGACAGGGCCCGACAGAGCCCGACAGGGCCCGACAGAGCCCGACAGAGCCCAGTAGAGCCCGACAGAGCCCAGTAGAGCCCGACAGAGCCCGACAGGGCCCGACAGGGCCCGACAGGGCCCAGTAGAGCCCGACAGAGCCCGACAGAGCCCAGTAGAGCCCAGTAGAGCCCGACAGAGCCCGACAGAGCCCGACAGAGCCCGACAGGGCCCGACAGGGCCCGACAGAGCCCGACAGGGCCCGACAGAGCCCAGTAGAGCCCGACAGAGCCCGACAGAGCCCGACAGAGCCCGACAGAGCCCGACAGGGCCCAAGAGACCCGACAGGGCCCGACAGAGCCCGACAGGGCCCGACAGAGCCCAGTAGAGCCCAACAGAGCCCAGTAGAGCCCGACAGAGCCCGACAGAGCCCGACAGGGCCCAGTAGAGCCCAGTAGAGCCCGACAGAGCCCAGTAGAGCCCGAGAGAGCCCGACAGGGCCCGACAGGGCCCGACAGGGCCCGACAGAGCCCGACAGGGCCCGACAGAGCCTGACAGAGCCCGACAGGGCCCAGTAGAGCCCGACAGAGCCCGACAGAGCCCGACAGAACCCGACAGAGCCCGACAGAGCCCGACAGAGCCCGACAGGGCCCGACAGGGCCCGACAGAGCCCGACAGAGCCCGACAGGGCCCAGTAGAGCCCGACAGAGCCCGACAGAGCCCAGTAGAGCCCAGTAGAGCCCGACAGAGCCCGACAGAGCCCGACAGAGCCCGACAGAGACCAGTTGAGCCCGACAGAGCCCGACAGATCCCGACAGAGCCCGACAGGGCCCGACAGAGCCCGACAGGGCCCGACAGGGCCCGACAGAGCCCGACAGAGCCCGACAGGGCCCGACAGAGCCTGACAGAGCCCGACAGGGCCCAGTAGAGCCCGACAGAGCCCGACAGAGCCCGACAGAGCCCGACAGAGCCCAGTAGAGCCCGACAGAGCCCGACAGAGCCCGACAGAGCCCGACAGGGCCCGACAGAGCCCGACAGGGCCCGACAGAGCCCGACAGAGCCCGACAGGGCCCAGTAGAGCCCAGTAGAGCCCGACAGAGCCCAGTAGAGCCCGACAGAGCCCGACAGAGCCCGACAGAGCCCGACAGAGCCCGACAGGGCCCGACAGGGCCCAGTAGAGCAGAACAGAGCCCGACAGAGCCCGACAGAGCCCGACAGGGCCCTACAGGGCCCGACAGAGCCCGACAGAGCCCGACAGGGCCCGACAGGGCCCGACAGGGCCCAGTAGAGCCCGACAGAGCCCGACAGAGCCCGACAGAGCCCAGTAGAGCCCGACAGAGCCCAGTAGAGCCCGACAGAGCCCGACATAGCCCGACAGAGACCGACAGAGCCCGACAGAACCCGACAGAGCCCGACAGAGACCAGTTGAGCCCGACAGGGCCCGACAGAGCCCGACAGAGCCCGACAGGGCCCAGTAGAGCCCGACAGAGCCCGACAGAGCCCAGTAGAGCCCAGTAGAGCCCGACAGAGCCCGACAGAGCCCGACAGAACCCGACAGAGCCCGACAGAGACCAGTTGAGCCCGACAGAGCCCGACAGAGCCCGACAGAGCCCGACAGGGCCCGACAGGGCCCAGTAGAGCCCGACAGAGCCCGACAGAGCCCGACAGAGCCCGACAGAGCCCAGTAGAGCCCGACAGAGCCCGACAGAGCCCGACAGAGCCCGACAGGGCCCGACAGGGCCCGACAGGGCCCAGTAGAGCCCGACAGAGCCCGACAGAGCCCGACAGAGCCCGACAGAGCCCGACAGAACCCGACAGAGCCCGACAGAGACCAGTAGAGCCCGACAGAGCCCGACGGAGCCCGACAGAGCCCGACAGAGCCCAGTAGAGCCCGACAGAGCCCGACAGAGCCCGACAGAGCCCGACAGGGCCCGACAGAGCCCGACAGAGCCCGACAGGGCCCGACAGAGCCCAGTAGAGCCCGACAGAGCCCGACAGAGCCCGACAGAGCCCGACAGAGCCCGACAGGGCCCAGTAGAGCCCAGTAGAGCCCGACAGAGCCCAGTAGAGCCCGACAGAGCCCGACAGAGCCCGACAGAGCCCGACAGGGCCCGACAGGGCCCGACAGGGCCCGACAGAGCCCGACAGGGCCCGACAGAGCCCGACAGAGCCCGACAGGGCCCGACAGAGCCTGACAGTGCCCGACAGGGCCCAGTAGAGCCCGACAGAGCCCGACAGAGCCCGACAGAGCCCGACAGAGCCCAGTAGAGCCCGACAGAGCCCGACAGAGCCCGACAGAGCCCGACAGGGCCCGACAGAGCCCGACAGGGCCCGACAGAGCCCGACAGAGCCCGACAGAGCCCGACAGGGCCCAGCAGAGCCCGACAGAGCCCGACAGAGCCCGACAGAGCCCGACAGGGCCCGACAGAGCCCGACAGGGCCCGACAGAGCCCGACAGAGCCCGACAGGGCCCGACAGGGCCCAGTAGAGCCCGACAGAGCCCGACAGGGCCCGACAGAGCCCGACAGAGCCCGACAGAGCCCGACAGGGCCCAGTAGACCCCGACAGAGCCCGACAGAGCCCGACAGAGCCCGACAGGGCCCGACAGAGCCCAGTAGAGCCCGACAGGGCCCGACAGGGCCCGACAGGGCCCAGTAGAGCCCGACAGAGCCCGACAGAGCCCGACAGGGCCCAGTAGAGCCCAGTAGAGCCCGACAGAGCCCAGTAGAGCCCGACAGAGCCCGACAGAGCCCGACAGAGCCCGACAGAGCCCGACAGAGCCCGACAGAGCCCGACAGAGATCGACAGGGCCCTACAGAGCCCGACAGGGCCCAGTAGAGCCCGACAGAGCCCAACAGAGCCCGACAGAGCCCAGTAGAGCCCGACAGAGCCCGACAGAGCCCGACAGAGCCCGACAGGGCCCGACAGGGCCCGACAGAGCCCGACAGGGCCCGACAGAGCCCGACAGAGCCCGACAGAGCCTGACAGAGCCCAGTAGAGCCCGACAGAGCCCGACAGGGCCCGACAGGGCCCGACAGGGCCCAGTAGAGCCCGACAGAGCCCGACAGAGCCCAGTAGAGCCCAGTAGAGCCCGACAGAGCCCGACAGAGCCCGACAGAGCCCGACATAACCCGACAGAGCCCGACAGAGACCAGTTGAGCCCGACAGAGCCCGACAGAGCCCGACAGAGCCCGACAGGGCCCGACAGGTCCCAGTAGAGCCCGACAGAGCCCGACAGAGCCCGACAGAGCCCGACAGAGCCCAGTAGAGCCCGACAGAGCCCGACAGAGCCCGACAGAGCCCGACAGGGCCCGACAGAGCCCGACAGAGCCCGACAGGGCCCGACAGAGCCCAGTAGAGCCCGACAGAGCCCGACAGAGCCCGACAGAGCCCGACAGGGCCCGACAGAGCCCGACAGAGCCCGACAGGGCCCGACAGAGCCCGACAGAGCGCGACAGAGCCCGACAGGGCCCGACAGAGCCCGACAGAACCCGACAGGGCCCAGTAGAGCCCGACAGAGCCCGACAGGGCCCAGTAGAGCCCGACAGAGCCCGACAGAGCCCGACAGAGCCCGACAGGGCCCGACAGGGCCCAGTAGAGCCCGACAGAGCCCGACAGGGCCCGACAGAGCCCGACAGAGCCCGACAGAGCCCGACAGGGCCCGACAGGGCCCGACAGGGCCCAGTAGAGCCCGACAGAGCCCGACAGAGCCCGACAGGGCCCGACAGGGCCCAGTAGAGCCCGACAGAGCCCGACAGAGCCCGACAGAGCCCGACAGGGCCCGACAGGGCCCGACAGAGCCCGACAGGGCCCGACAGGGCCCAGTAGAGCCCGACAGAGCCCGACAGGGCCCAACAGAGCCCGACAGAGCCCGACAGAGCCCGACAGAGCGCGACAGGGCCCAGTAGAGCCCGACAGAGCCCGACAGAGCCCGACAGAGCCCGACAGGGCCCGACAGGGCCCGACAGAGCCCGACAGGGCCCGACAGAGCCCGACAGAGCCCGACAGAGCCCGACAGGGCCCAGTAGAGCCCGACAGAGCCCGACAGAGCCCGACAGGGCCCGACAGGGCCCGACAGAGCCCGACAGGGCCCGACAGAGCCCGACAGAGCCCGACAGGGCCCGACAGGGCCCGACAGAGCCCGACAGGGCCCGACAGGGCCCGACAGGGCCCAGTAGAGCCCGACAGAGCCCGACAGAGCCCAGTAGAGCCCAGTAGAGCCCGACAGGGCCCGACAGGGCCCGACAGGGCCCAGTAGAGCCCGACAGAGCCCGACAGAGCCTGACAGAGCCCGACAGGGCCCGACAGGGCCCGACAGAGCCCGACAGAGCCCGACAGGGCCCAGTAGAGCCCGACAGAGCCCGACAGAGCCCGACAGGGCCCGACAGGGCCCGACAGAGCCCGACAGGGCCCGACAGGGCCCGACAGGGCCCAGTAGAGCCCGACAGAGCCCGACAGAGCCCGACAGAACACGACAGGGCCCGAGAGAGCCCGACAGAGCCCGACAGGGCCCGACAGGGCCCGACAGGGCCCGACAGAGCCCGACAGGGCCCGACAGAGCCCGACAGAGCCCGACAGAGCCCAGTAGAGCCCAGTAGAGCCCGACAGAGCCCAGTAGACCCCGACAGAGCCCGACAGAGCCCTACAGAGCCCGACAGAGCCCGACAGGACCCGACAGAGCCCGACAGAGCCCGACAGAGCCCGACAGGGCCCGACAGGGCCCGACAGGTCCCAGTAGAGCCCGACAGAGCCCGACAGAGCCCAGTAGAGCCCGACAGAGCCCGACGTAGCCCGACAGAGCCCGACAGGGCCCGACAGAGCCCGACAGAGCCCGACAGGGCCCGACAGGGCCCGACAGAGCCTGACAGAGCCCAGTAGAGCCCGACAGAGCCCGACAGAGCCCAGTAGAACCCAGTAGAGCCCGACAGAGCCCGACAGAGCCCGACAGAGCCCGACAGGGCCCGACAGGGCCCGACAGAGCCCGACAGAGCCCGACAGGGCCCGACAGAGCCCGACAGGGCCCAGTAGAGCCCGACAGAGCCCGACAGAGCCCGACAGAGCCCGACAGAGCCCGACAGGGCCCGACAGAGCCCAGTAGAGCCCAACAGAGCCCGACAGAGCCCGACAGAGCCCGACAGGGCCCAGTAGAGCCCAGTAGAGCCCGACAGAGCCCAGTAGAGCCCAACAGAGCCCGACAGAGCCCGACAGAGCCCGTCAGGGCCCGACAGGGCCCGACAGAGCCCGACAGAGCCCGACAGGGCCCGACAGAGCCCGACAGGGCCCGACAGAGCCCGACAGAGCCCGACAGGGCCCAGTAGAGCCCGACAGAGCCCGACAGAGCCCGACAGAGCCCGACAGAGCACGACAGGGCCCGACAGGGCCCGACAGGGCCTGACAGAGCCCGACAGGGCCCGGTAGAGCCCGACAGAGGCCGACAGAGCCCAGTAGAGCCCAGTAAAGCCCAGTAGAGCCCGACAGAGCCCGACAGAGCCCGACAGAGCCCGACAGAGACCAGTTGAGCCCGACAGAGCCCGACAGAGCCCGACAGAGCCCGACAGAGCCCGACAGAGCCCAGTAGAGCCCGACAGAGCCCGACAGAGCCCGACAGAGCCCGACAGGGCCCGACAGAGCCCGACAGATCCCGACAGGGTCCGACAGGGCCCGACAGAGCCCGACAGGGCCCGACAGGGCCCGACAGAGCCCGACAGGGCCCGACAGGGCCCGACAGAGCCCGACAGGGCCCGACAGAGCCCGACAGAGCCCGACAGAGCGCGACAGAGCCCGACAGAGCCCGACAGGGCCCGACAGGGCCCAGTAGAGCCCGACAGAGCCCGACAGAGCCCGACAGGGCCCGACAGAGCCCGACAGGGCCCGACAGGGCCCAGTAGAGCAGAACAGAGCCCGACAGAGCCCGACAGAGCCCGACAGGGCCCTACAGGGCCCGACAGAGCCCGACAGAGCCCGACAGGGCCCGACAGAGCCCGACAGGGCCCAGTAGAGCCCGACAGAGCCCGACAGAGCCCGACAGAGCCCAGTAGAGCCCGACAGAGCCCAGTAGAGCCCGACAGAGCCCGACATAGCCCGACAGAGACCGACAGAGCCCGACAGAACCCGACAGAGCCCGACAGAGACCAGTTGAGCCCGACAGGGCCCGACAGAGCCCGACAGAGCCCGACAGGGCCCAGTAGAGCCCGACAGAGCCCGACAGAGCCCAGTAGAGCCCAGTAGAGCCCGACAGAGCCCGACAGAGCCCGACAGAACCCGACAGAGCCCGACAGGGCCCAGTAGAGCCCGACAGAGCCCGACAGAGCCCGACAGAGCCCGACAGGGCCCGACAGGGCCCAGTAGAGCCCGACAGAGCCCGACAGAGCCCGACAGAGCCCAGTAGAGCCCGACAGAGCCCGACAGAGCCCGACAGAGCCCGACAGGGCCCGACAGAGCCCAGTAGAGCCCAGTAGAGCCCGACAGAGCCCGACAGAGCCCGACAGAGCCCGACAGAACCCGACAGAGCCCGACAGAGACCAGTAGAGCCCGACAGAGCCCGACAGAGCCCGACAGAGCCCGACAGGGCCCGACAGGGCCCGACAGGGCCCGACAGAGCCCGACAGGGCCCGACAGGGCCCGACAGAGCCCGACAGAGCCCGACAGGGCCCGACAGAGCCTGACAGAGCCCGACAGGGCCCAGTAGAGCCCGACAGAGCCCGACAGAGCCCGACAGAGCCCGACAGACCCCAGTAGAGCCCGACAGAGCCCGACAGAGCCCGACAGAGCCCGACAGGGCCCGACAGAGCCCGACAGGGCCCGACAGAGCCCGACAGAGCCCGACAGGGCCCAGTAGAGCCCAGTAGAGCCCGACAGAGCCCAGTAGAGCCCGACAGAGCCCGACAGAGCCCGACAGAGCCCGACAGAGCCCGACAGGGCCCGACAGGGCCCAGTAGAGCAGAACAGAGCCCGACAGAGCCCGACAGAGCCCGACAGGGCCCTACAGGGCCCGACAGAGCCCGACAGAGCCCGACAGGGCCCGACAGGGCCCGACAGGGCCCAGTAGAGCCCGACAGAGCCCGACAGAGCCCGACAGAGCCCAGTAGAGCCCGACAGAGCCCAGTAGAGCCCGACAGAGCCCGACATAGCCCGACAGAGACCGACAGAGCCCGACAGAACCCGACAGAGCCCGACAGAGACCAGTTGAGCCCGACAGGGCCCGACAGAGCCCGACAGAGCCCGACAGGGCCCAGTAGAGCCCGACAGAGCCCGACAGAGCCCAGTAGAGCCCAGTAGAGCCCGACAGAGCCCGACAGAGCCCGACAGAACCCGACAGAGCCCGACAGAGACCAGTTGAGCCCGACAGAGCCCGACAGAGCCCGACAGAGCCCGACAGGGCCCGACAGGGCCCAGTAGAGCCCGACAGAGCCCGACAGAGCCCGACAGAGCCCAGTAGAGCCCGACAGGGCCCGACAGAGCCCGACAGAGCCCGACAGGGCCCGACAGGGCCCGACAGGGCCCAGTAGAGCCCGACAGAGCCCGACAGAGCCCAGTAGAGCCCAGTAGAGCCCGACAGAGCCCGACAGAGCCCGACAGAGCCCGACAGAACCCGACAGAGCCCGACAGAGACCAGTAGAGCCCGACAGAGCCCGACAGAGCCCGACAGAGCCCGACAGAGCCCAGTAGAGCCCGACAGAGCCCGACAGAGCCCGACAGAGCCCGACAGGGCCCGACAGAGCCCGACAGAGCCCGACAGGGCCCGACAGAGCCCAGTAGAGCCCGACAGAGCCCGACAGAGCCCGACAGAGCCCGACAGGGCCCAGTAGAGCCCAGTAGAGCCCGACAGAGCCCAGTAGAGCCCGACAGAGCCCGACAGAGCCCGACAGAGCCCGACAGGGCCCGACAGGGCCCGACAGGGCCCGACAGAGCCCGACAGGGCCCGACAGAGCCCGACAGAGCCCGACAGGGCCCGACAGAGCCTGACAGTGCCCGACAGGGCCCAGTAGAGCCCGACAGAGCCCGACAGAGCCCGACAGAGCCCGACAGAGCCCAGTAGAGCCCGACAGAGCCCGACAGAGCCCGACAGAGCCCGACAGAGCCCGACAGAGCCCGACAGGGCCCGACAGAGCCCGACAGGGCCCGACAGAGCCCGACAGAGCCCGACAGAGCCCGACAGGGCCCAGCAGAGCCCGACAGAGCCCGACAGAGCCCGACAGAGCCCGACAGGGCCCGACAGAGCCCGACAGGGCCCGACAGAGCCCGACAGAGCCCGACAGGGCCCGACAGGGCCCAGTAGAGCCCGACAGAGCCCGACAGGGCCCGACAGAGCCCGACAGAGCCCGACAGAGCCCGACAGGGCCCAGTAGACCCCGACAGAGCCCGACAGAGCCCGACAGAGCCCGACAGGGCCCGACAGAGCCCAGTAGAGCCCGACAGGGCCCGACAGGGCCCGACAGGGCCCAGTAGAGCCCGACAGAGCCCGACAGAGCCCGACAGGGCCCAGTAGAGCCCAGTAGAGCCCGACAGAGCCCAGTAGAGCCCGACAGAGCCCGACAGAGCCCGACAGAGCCCGACAGAGCCCGACAGAGCCCGACAGAGATCGACAGGGCCCTACAGAGCCCGACAGGGCCCAGTAGAGCCCGACAGAGCCCAACAGAGCCCGACAGAGCCCAGTAGAGCCCGACAGAGCCCGACAGAGCCCGACAGAGCCCGACAGGGCCCGACAGGGCCCGACAGAGCCCGACAGGGCCCGACAGAGCCCGACAGAGCCCGACAGAGCCTGACAGAGCCCAGTAGAGCCCGACAGAGCCCGACAGGGCCCGACAGGGCCCGACAGGGCCCAGTAGAGCCCGACAGAGCCCGACAGAGCCCAGTAGAGCCCAGTAGAGCCCGACAGAGCCCGACAGAGCCCGACAGAGCCCGACAGGGCCCGACAGGGCCCGACAGAGCCCGACAGGGCCCGACAGAGCCCAGTAGAGCCCGACAGAGCCCGACAGAGCCCGACAGAGCCCGACAGAGCCCGACAGGGCCCAAGAGACCCGACAGGGCCCGACAGAGCCCGACAGGGCCCGACAGAGCCCAGTAGAGCCCAACAGAGCCCAGTAGAGCCCGACAGAGCCCGACAGAGCCCGACAGGGCCCAGTAGAGCCCAGTAGAGCCCGACAGAGCCCAGTAGAGCCAGAGAGAGCCCGACAGGGCCCGACAGGGCCCGACAGGGCCCGACAGAGCCCGACAGGGCCCGACAGAGCCTGACAGAGCCCGACAGGGCCCAGTAGAGCCCGACAGAGCCCGACAGAGCCCGACAGAACCCGACAGAGCCCGACAGAGCCCGACAGAGCCCGACAGGGCCCGACAGGGCCCGACAGAGCCCGACAGAGCCCGACAGGGCCCAGTAGAGCCCGACAGAGCCCGACAGAGCCCAGTAGAGCCCAGTAGAGCCCGACAGAGCCCGACAGAGCCCGACAGAGCCCGACATAACCCGACAGAGCCCGACAGAGACCAGTTGAGCCCGACAGAGCCCGACAGAGCCCGACAGAGCCCGACAGGGCCCGACAGAGCCCGACAGGGCCCGACAGGGCCCGACAGAGCCCGACAGAGCCCGACAGGGCCCGACAGAGCCTGACAGAGCCCGACAGGGCCCAGTAGAGCCCGACAGAGCCCGACAGAGCCCGACAGAGCCCGACAGAGCCCAGTAGAGCCCGACAGAGCCCGACAGAGCCCGACAGAGCCCGACAGGGCCCGACAGAGCCCGACAGGGCCCGACAGAGCCCGACAGAGCCCGACAGGGCCCAGTAGAGCCCAGTAGAGCCCGACAGAGCCCAGTAGAGCCCGACAGAGCCCGACAGAGCCCGACAGAGCCCGACAGGGCCCAGTAGAGCAGAACAGAGCCCGACAGAGCCCGACAGAGCCCGACAGGGCCCTACAGGGCCCGACAGAGCCCGACAGAGCCCGACAGAACCCGACAGGGCCCGACAGGGCCCGACAGGGCCCAGTAGAGCCCGACAGAGCCCGACAGAGCCCGACAGAGCCCAGTAGAGCCCGACAGAGCCCAGTAGAGCCCGACAGAGCCCGACATAGCCCGACAGAGACCGACAGAGCCCGACAGAACCCGACAGAGCCCGACAGAGACCAGTTGAGCCCGACAGGGCCCGACAGAGCCCGACAGAGCCCGACAGGGCCCAGTAGAGCCCGACAGAGCCCAGTAGAGCCCAGTAGAGCCCGACAGAGCCCGACAGAGCCCGACAGAACCCGACAGAGCCCGACAGAGACCAGTTGAGCCCGACAGAGCCCGACAGAGCCCGACAGAGCCCGACAGGGCCCGACAGGGCCCAGTAGAGCCCGACAGAGCCCGACAGAGCCCGACAGAGCCCGACAGAGCCCAGTAGAGCCCGACAGAGCCCGACAGAGCCCGACAGAGCCCGACAGGGCCCGACAGGGCCCGACAGGGCCCAGTAGAGCCCGACAGAGCCCGACAGAGCCCAGTAGAGCCCAGTAGAGCCCGACAGAGCCCGACAGAGCCCGACAGAGCCCGACAGAACCCGACAGAGCCCGACAGAGACCAGTAGAGCCCGACAGAGCCCGACGGAGCCCGACAGAGCCCGACAGAGCCCAGTAGAGCCCGACAGAGCCCGACAGAGCCCGACAGAGCCCGACAGGGCCCGACAGAGCCCGACAGAGCCCGACAGGGCCCGACAGAGCCCAGTAGAGCCCGACAGAGCCCGACAGAGCCCGACAGAGCCCGACAGAGCCCGACAGGGCCCAGTAGAGCCCAGTAGAGCCCGACAGAGCCCTGTAGAGCCCGACAGAGCCCGACAGAGCCCGACAGAGCCCGACAGGGCCCGACAGGGCCCGACAGGGCCCGACAGAGCCCGACAGGGCCCGACAGAGCCCGACAGAGCCCGACAGGGCCCGACAGAGCCTGACAGTGCCCGACAGGGCCCAGTAGAGCCCGACAGAGCCCGACAGAGCCCGACAGAGCCCGACAGAGCCCAGTAGAGCCCGACAGAGCCCGACAGAGCCCGACAGAGCCCGACAGGGCCCGACAGAGCCCGACAGGGCCCGACAGAGCCCGACAGAGCCCGACAGAGCCCGACAGGGCCCAGCAGAGCCCGACAGAGCCCGACAGAGCCCGACAGAGCCCGACAGGGCCCGACAGAGCCCGACAGGGCCCGACAGAGCCCGACAGAGCCCGACAGGGCCCGACAGGGCCCAGTAGAGCCCGACAGAGCCCGACAGGGCCCGACAGAGCCCGACAGAGCCCGACAGAGCCCGACAGGGCCCAGCAGACCCCGACAGAGCCCGACAGAGCCCGACAGAGCCCGACAGGGCCCGACAGAGCCCAGTAGAGCCCGACAGGGCCCGACAGGGCCCGACAGGGCCCAGTAGAGCCCGACAGAGCCCGACAGGGCCCGACAGGGCCCAGTAGAGCCCAGTAGAGCCCGACAGAGCCCAGTAGAGCCCGACAGAGCCCGACAGAGCCCGACAGAGCCCGACAGAGCCCGACAGAGCCCGACAGAGATCGACAGGGCCCTACAGAGCCCGACAGGGCCCAGTAGAGCCCGACAGAGCCCAACAGAGCCCGACAGAGCCCAGTAGAGCCCGACAGAGCCCGACAGAGCCCGACAGAGCCCGACAGGGCCCGACAGGGCCCGACAGAGCCCGACAGGGCCCGACAGAGCCCGACAGAGCCCGACAGAGCCTGACAGAGCCCAGTAGAGCCCGACAGAGCCCGACAGGGCCCGACAGGGCCCGACAGGGCCCAGTAGAGCCCGACAGAGCCCGACAGAGCCCAGTAGAGCCCAGTAGAGCCCGACAGAGCCCGACAGAGCCCGACAGAGCCCGACAGGGCCCGACAGGGCCCGACAGAGCCCGACAGGGCCCGACAGAGCCCAGTAGAGCCCGAC
This sequence comes from Caloenas nicobarica, assembly GCF_036013445.1. Taxonomy (NCBI): domain Eukaryota; kingdom Metazoa; phylum Chordata; class Aves; order Columbiformes; family Columbidae; genus Caloenas; species Caloenas nicobarica. The sequence goes on from NW_027017212.1 coordinate 67,474, forward strand.
AGAGCCCGACAGAGCCCGACAGAGCCCGACAGAGCCCGACAGGGCCCAAGAGACCCGACAGGGCCCGACAGAGCCCGACAGGGCCCGACAGAGCCCAGTAGAGCCCAACAGAGCCCAGTAGAGCCCGACAGAGCCCGACAGAGCCCGACAGGGCCCAGTAGAGCCCAGTAGAGCCCGACAGAGCCCAGTAGAGCCCGAGAGAGCCCGACAGGGCCCGACAGGGCCCGACAGGGCCCGACAGAGCCCGACAGGGCCCGACAGAGCCTGACAGAGCCCGACAGGGCCCAGTAGAGCCCGACAGAGCCCGACAGAGCCCGACAGAACCCGACAGAGCCCGACAGAGCCCGACAGAGCCCGACAGGGCCCGACAGGGCCCGACAGAGCCCGACAGAGCCCGACAGGGCCCAGTAGAGCCCGACAGAGCCCGACAGAGCCCAGTAGAGCCCAGTAGAGCCCGACAGAGCCCGACAGAGCCCGACAGAGCCCGACATAACCCGACAGAGCCCGACAGAGACCAGTTGAGCCCGACAGAGCCCGACAGAGCCCGACAGAGCCCGACAGGGCCCGACAGGTCCCAGTAGAGCCCGACAGAGCCCGACAGAGCCCGACAGAGCCCGACAGAGCCCAGTAGAGCCCGACAGAGCCCGACAGAGCCCGACAGAGCCCGACAGGGCCCGACAGAGCCCGACAGAGCCCGACAGGGCCCGACAGAGCCCAGTAGAGCCCGACAGAGCCCGACAGAGCCCGACAGAGCCCGACAGGGCCCGACAGAGCCCGACAGAGCCCGACAGGGCCCGACAGAGCCCGACAGAGCGCGACAGAGCCCGACAGGGCCCGACAGAGCCCGACAGAACCCGACAGGGCCCAGTAGAGCCCGACAGAGCCCGACAGGACCCAGTAGAGCCCGACAGAGCCCGACAGAGCCCGACAGAGCCCGACAGGGCCCGACAGGGCCCAGTAGAGCCCGACAGAGCCCGACAGGGCCCGACAGAGCCCGACAGAGCCCGACAGAGCCCGACAGGGCCCGACAGGGCCCGACAGGGCCCAGTAGAGCCCGACAGAGCCCGACAGAGCCTGACAGGGCCCGACAGGGCCCAGTAGAGCCCGACAGAGCCCGACAGAGCCCGACAGAGCCCGACAGGGCCCGACAGGGCCCGACAGAGCCCGACAGGGCCCGACAGGGCCCAGTAGAGCCCGACAGAGCCCGACAGGGCCCAACAGAGCCCGACAGAGCCCGACAGAGCCCGACAGAGCGCGACAGGGCCCAGTAGAGCCCGACAGAGCCCGACAGAGCCCGACAGAGCCCGACAGGGCCCGACAGGGCCCGACAGAGCCCGACAGGGCCCGACAGAGCCCGACAGAGCCCGACAGGGCCCGACAGAGCCCAGTAGAGCCCGACAGAGCCCGACAGAGCCCGACAGAGCCCGACAGGGCCCGACAGGGCCCGACAGAGCCCGACAGGGCCCGACAGAGCCCGACAGAGCCCGACAGAGCCTGACAGAGCCCAGTAGAGCCCGACAGAGCCCGACAGGGCCCGACAGGGCCCGACAGGGCCCAGTAGAGCCCGACAGAGCCCGACAGAGCCCAGTAGAGCCCAGTAGAGCCCGACAGAGCCCGACAGAGCCCGACAGAGCCCGACAGGGCCCGACAGGGCCCGACAGAGCCCGACAGGGCCCGACAGAGCCCAGTAGAGCCCGACAGAGCCCGACAGAGCCCGACAGAGCCCGACAGAGCCCGACAGGGCCCAAGAGACCCGACAGGGCCCGACAGAGCCCGACAGGGCCCGACAGAGCCCAGTAGAGCCCAACAGAGCCCAGTAGAGCCCGACAGAGCCCGACAGAGCCCCACAGGGCCCAGTAGAGCCCAGTAGAGCCCGACAGAGCCCATTAGAGCCCGACAGAGCCCGACAGGGCCCGACAGAGCCCGACAGGGCCCGACAGAGCCTGACAGAGCCCGACAGGGCCCAGTAGAGCCCGACAGAGCCCGACAGAGCCCGACAGAACCCGACAGAGCCCGACAGAGCCCGACAGAGCCCGACAGGGCCCGACGGGGCCCGACAGAGCCCGACAGAGCCCGACAGGGCCCAGTAGAGCCCGACAGAGCCCGACAGAGCCCAGTAGAGCCCAGTAGAGCCCGACAGAGCCCGACAGAGCCCGACAGAGCCCGACATAACCCGACAGAGCCCGACAGAGACCAGTTGAGCCCGACAGAGCCCGACAGAGCCCGACAGAGCCCGACAGGGCCCGACAGGTCCCAGTAGAGCCCGACAGAGCCCGACAGAGCCCGACAGAGCCCGACAGAGCCCAGTAGAGCCCGACAGAGCCCGACAGAGCCCGACAGAGCCCGACAGGGCCCGACAGAGCCCGACAGAGCCCGACAGGGCCCGACAGAGCCCAGTAGAGCCCGACAGAGCCCGACAGAGCCCGACAGAGCCCGACAGGGCCCGACAGAGCCCGACAGAGCCCGACAGGGCCCGACAGAGCCCGACAGAGCGCGACAGAGCCCGACAGGGCCCGACAGAGCCCGACAGAACCCGACAGGGCCCAGTAGAGCCCGACAGAGCCCGACAGGGCCCAGTAGAGCCCGACAGAGCCCGACAGAGCCCGACAGAGCCCGACAGAGCCCGACAGGGCCCAGTAGAGCCCGACAGAGCCCGACAGGGCCCGACAGAGCCCGACAGAGCCCGACAGAGCCCGACAGGGCCCGACAGGGCCCGACAGGGCCCAGTAGAGCCCGACAGAGCCCGACAGAGCCCGACAGGGCCCGACAGGGCCCAGTAGAGCCCGACAGAGCCCGACAGAGCCCGACAGAGCCCGACAGGGCCCGACAGGGCCCGACAGAGCCCGACAGGGCCCGACAGGGCCCAGTAGAGCCCGACAGAGCCCGACACGGCCCAACAGAGCCCGACAGAGCCCGACAGAGCCCGACAGAGCGCGACAGGGCCCAGTAGAGCCCGACAGAGCCCGACAGAGCCCGACAGAGCCCGACAGGGCCCGACAGGGCCCGACAGAGCCCGACAGGGCCCGACAGAGCCCGACAGAGCCCGACAGGGCCCGACAGAGCCCAGTAGAGCCCGACAGAGCCCGACAGAGCCCGACAGAGCCCGACAGGGCCCGACAGGGCCCGACAGAGCCCGACAGAGCCCGACAGGGCCCGACAGAGCCCGACAGGGCCCAGTAGAGCCCGACAGAGCCCGACAGAGCCCGACAGAGCCCAGTAGAGCCCGACAGAGCCCGACAGAGCCCGACAGGGCCCGACAGGGCACAGTAGAGCCCGACAGAGCCCGACAGAGCCCAGTAGAGCCCAGAAGAGCCCGACAGAGCCCGACAGAGCCCGACAGAGCCCGACAGGGCCCGACAGGGCCCGACAGAGCCCGACAGGGCCCGACAGGGCCCGACAGGGCCCAGTAGAGCCCGACAGAGCCCGACAGAGCCCAGTAGAGCCCCGTAGAGCCCGACAGGGCCCGACAGGGCCCGACAGGGCCCAGTAGAGCCCGACAGAGCCCGACAGAGCCTGACAGAGCCCGACAGGGCCCGACAGGGCCCGACAGAGCCCGACAGAGCCCGACAGGGCCCAGTAGAGCCCGACAGAGCCCGACAGAGCCCGACAGGGCCCGACAGGGCCCGACAGAGCCCGACAGGGCCCGACAGGGCCCGACAGGGCCCAGTAGAGCCCGACAGAGCCCGACAGAGCCCGACAGAACACGACAGGGCCCGACAGAGCCCGACAGGGCCCGACAGAGCCCAGTAGAGCCCAACAGAGCCCGACAGAGCCCGACAGAGCCCGACAGGGCCCAGTAGAGCCCAGTAGAGCCCGACAGAGCCCAGTAGAGCCCAACAGAGCCCGACAGAGCCCGACAGAGCCCGTCAGGGCCCGACAGGGCCCGACAGAGCCCGACAGGGCCCGACAGGGCCCGACAGAGCCCGACAGAGCCCGACAGGGCCCGACAGAGCCCGACAGAGCCCGACAGGGCCCAGTAGAGCCCGACAGAGCCCGACAGAGCCCGACAAAGCCCGACAGAGCACGACAGGGCCCGACAGGGCCCGACAGGGCCTGACAGAGCCCGACAGGGCCCGGTAGAGCCCGACAGAGCCCGACAGAGCCCAGTAGAGCCCAGTAAAGCCCAGTAGAGCCCGACAGAGCCCGACAGAGCCCGACAGAGGCCGACAGAGACCAGTTGAGCCCGACAGAGCCCGACAGAGCCCGACAGAGCCCGACAGAGCCCAGTAGAGCCCGACAGAGCCCGACAGAGCCCGACAGAGCCCGACAGGGCCCGACAGAGCCCGACAGATCCCGACAGGGCCCGACAGGGCCCGACAGAGCCCGACAGGGCCCGACAGGGCCCGACAGAGCCCGACAGGGCCCGACAGGGCCCGACAGAGCCCGAGAGGGCCCGACAGAGCCCGACAGAGCCCGACAGAGCGCGACAGAGCCCGACAGAGCCCGACAGGGCCCGACAGGGCCCAGTAGAGCCCGACAGAGCCCGACAGAGCCCGACAGGGCCCGACAGAGCCCGACAGGGCCCGACAGGGCCCAGTAGAGCAGAACAGAGCCCGACAGAGCCCGACAGAGCCCGACAGGGCCCTACAGGGCCCGACAGAGCCCGACAGAGCCCGACAGGGCCCGACAGAGCCCGACAGGGCCCAGTAGAGCCCGACAGAGCCCGACAGAGCCCGACAGAGCCCAGTAGAGCCCGACAGAGCCCAGTAGAGCCCGACAGAGCCCGACATAGCCCGACAGAGACCGACAGAGCCCGACAGAACCCGACAGAGCCCGACAGAGACCAGTTGAGCCCGACAGGGCCCGACAGAGCCCGACAGAGCCCGACAGGGCCCAGTAGAGCCCGACAGAGCCCGACAGAGCCCAGTAGAGCCCAGTAGAGCCCGACAGAGCCCGACAGAGCCCGACAGAACCCGACAGAGCCCGACAGAGACCAGTTGAGCCCGACAGAGCCCGACAGAGCCCGACAGAGCCCGACAGGGCCCGACAGGGCCCAGTAGAGCCCGACAGAGCCCGACAGAGCCCGACAGAGCCCAGTAGAGCCCGACAGAGCCCGACAGAGCCCGACAGAGCCCGACAGGGCCCGACAGAGCCCAGTAGAGCCCAGTAGAGCCCGACAGAGCCCGACAGAGCCCGACAGAGCCCGACAGAACCCGACAGAGCCCGACAGAGACCAGTAGAGCCCGACAGAGCCCGACAGAGCCCGACAGAGCCCGACAGAGCCCAGTAGAGCCCGACAGAGCCCGACAGAGCCCGACAGAGCCCGACAGGGCCCGACAGAGCCCAGTAGAGCCCGACAGAGCCCGACAGAGCCCGACAGAGCCCGACAGAGCCCGACAGGGCCCAGTAGAGCCCAGTAGAGCCCGACAGAGCCCAGTAGAGCCCGACAGAGCCCGACAGAGCCCGACAGAGCCCGACAGGGCCCGACAGGGCCCGACAGGGCCCGACAGAGCCCGACAGGGCCCGACAGGGCCCGACAGAGCCCGACAGAGCCCGACAGGGCCCGACAGAGCCTGACAGAGCCCGACAGGGCCCAGTAGAGCCCGACAGAGCCCGACAGAGCCCGACAGAGCCCGACAGAGCCCAGTAGAGCCCGACAGAGCCCGACAGAGCCCGACAGAGCCCGACAGAGATCGACAGGGCCCTACAGAGCCCGACAGGGCCCAGTAGAGCCCGACAGAGCCCAACAGAGCCCGACAGAGCCCAGTAGAGCCCGACAGAGCCCGACAGAGCCCGACAGAGCCCGACAGGGCCCGACAGGGCCCGACAGAGCCCGACAGGGCCCGACAGAGCCCGACAGAGCCCGACAGAGCCTGACAGAGCCCAGTAGAGCCCGACAGAGCCCGACAGGGCCCGACAGGGCCCGACAGGGCCCAGTAGAGCCCGACAGAGCCCGACAGAGCCCAGTAGAGCCCAGTAGAGCCCGACAGAGCCCGACAGAGCCCGACAGAGCCCGACAGGGCCCGACAGGGCCCGACAGAGCCCGACAGAGCCCGACAGGGCCCGACAGAGCACAGTAGAGCCCGACAGAGCCCGACAGAGCCCGACAGAGCCCGACAGAGCCCGACAGGGCCCGAGAGACCCGACAGGGCCCGACAGAGCCCGACAGGGCCCGACAGAGCCCAGTAGAGCCCAACAGAGCCCAGTAGAGCCCGACAGAGCCCGACAGAGCCCGACAGGGCCCAGTAGAGCCCAGTAGAGCCCGACAGAGTCCAGTAGAGCCCGAGAGAGCCCGACAGAGCCCGACAGGGCCCGACAGGGCCCGACAGGGCCCGACAGGGCCCGACAGAGCCCGACAGGGCCCGACAGAGCCTGACAGAGCCCGACAGGGCCCAGTAGAGCCCGACAGAGCCCGACAGAGCCCGACAGAACCCGACAGAGCCCGACAGAGCCCGACAGAGCCCGACAGGGCCCGACAGGGCCCGACAGAGCCCGACAGAGCCCGACAGGGCCCAGTAGAGCCCGACAGAGCCCGACAGAGCCCAGTAGAGCCCAGTAGAGCCCGACAGAGCCCGACAGAGCCCGACAGAGCCCGACATAACCCGACAGAGCCCGACAGAGACCAGTTGAGCCCGACAGAGCCCGACAGAGCCCGACAGAGCCCGACAGGGCCCGACAGGTCCCAGTAGAGCCCGACAGAGCCCGACAGAGCCCGACAGAGCCCGACAGAGCCCAGTAGAGCCCGACAGAGCCCGACAGAGCCCGACAGAGCCCGACAGGGCCCGACAGAGCCCGACAGAGCCCGACAGGGCCCGACAGAGCCCAGTAGAGCCCGACAGAGCCCGACAGAGCCCGACAGAGCCTGACAGGGCCCGACAGAGCCCGACAGAGCCCGACAGGGCCCGACAGAGCCCGACAGAGCGCGACAGAGCCCGACAGGGCCCGACAGAGCCCGACAGAACCCGACAGGGCCCAGTAGAGCCCGACAGAGCCCGACAGGGCCCAGTAGAGCCCGACAGAGCCCGACAGAGCCCGACAGAGCCCGACAGGGCCCAGTAGAGCCCGACAGAGCCCGACAGGGTCCTACAGAGCCCGACATAGCCCGATCAGAGCCCGACAGGGCCCGACAGGGCCCGACAGGGCCCAGTAGAGCCCGACAGAGCCCGACAGAGCCCGACAGGGCCCGACAGGGCCCAGTAGAGCCCGACAGAGCCCGACAGAGCCCGACAGAGCCCGACAGGGCCCGACAGGGCCCGACAGAGCCCGACAGGGCCCGACAGGGCCCGACAGGGCCCAGTAGAGCCCGACAGAGCCCGACAGGGCCCAACAGAGCCCGACAGAGCCCGACAGAGCCCGACAGAGCGCGACAGGGCCCAGTAGAGCCCGACAGAGCCCGACAGAGCCCGACAGAGCCCGACAGGGCCCGACAGGGCCCGACAGGGCCCGACAGGGCCCGACAGAGCCCGACAGGGCCCGACAGAGCCCAGTAGAGCCCGACAGAGCCCGACAGAGCCCGACAGAGCCCGACAGGGCCCGACAGGGCCCGACAGAGCCCGACAGAGCCCGACAGAGCCCGACAGGGCCCGACAGAGCCCGACAGGGCCCAGTAGAGCCCGACAGAGCCCGACAGAGCCCGACAGAGCCCAGTAGAGCCCGACAGAGCCCGACAGAGCCCGACAGGGCCCGACAGGGCACAGTAGAGCCCGACAGAGCCCGACAGAGCCCAGTAGAGCCCAGAAGAGCCCGACAGAGCCCGACAGAGCCCGACAGAGCCCGACAGGGCCCGACAGGGCCCGACAGAGCCCGACAGGGCCCGACAGGGCCCGACAGGGCCCAGTAGAGCCCGACAGAGCCCGACAGAGCCCAGTAGAGCCCAGTAGAGCCCGACAGGGCCCGACAGGGCCCGACAGGGCCCAGTAGAGCCCGACAGAGCCCGACAGAGCCCGACAGAGCCCGACAGGGCCCGACAGGGCCCGACAGAGCCCGACAGGGCCCAGTAGAGCCCGACAGAGCCCGACAGAGCCCGACAGGGCCCGACAGGGCCCGACAGAGCCCGACAGGGCCCGACAGGGCCCGACAGGGCCCAGTAGAGCCCGACAGAGCCCGACAGAGCCCGACAGAACACGACAGGGCCCGAGAGAGCCCGACAGAGCCCGACAGGGCCCGACAGGGCCCGACAGGGCCCGACAGGGCCCAGTAGGGCCCGACAGAGCCCGACAGGGCCCGACAGAGCCCGACAGAGCCCGACAGAGCCCAGTAGAGCCCAGTAGAACCCGACAGAGCCCAGTAGACCCCGACAGAGCCCGACAGAGCCCTACAGAGCCCGACAGAGCCCGACAGGACCCGACAGAGCCCGACAGAGCCCGACAGAGCCCGACAGGGCCCGACAGGGCCCGACAGGTCCCAGTAGAGCCCGACAGAGCCCGACAGAGCCCAGTAGAGCCCGACAGAGCCCGACGTAGCCCGACAGAGCCCGACAGGGCCCGACAGAGCCCGACAGAGCCCGACAGGGCCCGACAGGGCCCGAAAGAGCCAGACAGAGCCCAGTAGAGCCCGACAGAGCCCGACAGAGCCCAGTAGAACCCAGTAGAGCCCGACAGAGCCCGACAGAGCCCGACAGAGCCCGACAGGGCCCGACAGGGCCCGACAGAGCCCGACAGAGCCCGACAGGGCCCGACAGAGCCCGACAGGGCCCAGTAGAGCCCGACAGAGCCCGACAGAGCCCGACAGAGCCCGACAGAGCCCGACAGGGCCCGACAGAGCCCAGTAGAGCCCAACAGAGCCTGACAGAGCCCGACAGAGCCCGAGAGGGCCCAGTAGAGCCCAGTAGAGCTCGACAGAGCCCAGTAGAGCCCAACAGAGCCCGACAGAGCCCGACAGAGCCCGTCAGGGCCCGACAGGGCCCGACAGAGCCCGACAGGGCCCGACAGGGCCCGACAGAGCCCGACAGAGCCCGACAGGGCCCGACAGAGCCCGACAGAGCCCGACAGGGCCCAGTAGAGCCCGACAGAGCCCGACAGAGCCCGACAGAGCCCGACACAGCACCACAGGGCCCGACAGGGCCCGACAGGGCCTGACAGAGCCCGACAGGGCCCGGTAGAGCCCGACAGAGCCCGACAGAGCCCAGTAGAGCCCAGTAAAGCCCAGTAGAGCCCGACAGAGCCCGACAGAGCCCGACAGAGCCCGACAGAGACCAGTTGAGCCCGACAGAGCCCGACAGAGCCCGACAGAGCCCGACAGAGCCCGACAGAGCCCAGTAGAGCCCGACAGAGCCTGACAGAGCCCGACAGAGCCCGACAGGGCCCGACAGAGCCCGACAGATCCCGACAGGGCCCGACAGGGCCCGACAGAGCCCGACAGGGCCCGACAGGGCCCGACAGAGCCCGACAGGGCCCGACAGAGCCCGACAGAGCCCGACAGAGCGCGACAGAGCCCGACAGAGCCCGACAGGGCCCGACAGGGCCCAGTAGAGCCCGACAGAGCCCGACAGAGCCCGACAGGGCCCGACAGGGCCCAGTAGAGCCCGACAGAGCCCGACAGAGCCCGACAGGGCCCGACAGGGCCCAGTAGAGCCCGACAGAGCCCGACAGAGCCCGACAGGGCCCAACAGGGCCCGACAGGGCCCAGTAGAGCCCGACAGAGCCCGACAGGGCCCAAGAGAGCCCGACAGAGCCCGACAGAGCCCGACAGAGCGCGACAGGGCCCAGTAGAGCCCGACAGAGCCCGACAGAGCCCGACAGAGCCCGACAGGGCCCGACAGAGCCCGACAGAGCCCGACAGGGCCCGACAGGGCCCGACAGGGCCCGACAGAGCCCAGTAGAGCCCGACAGAGCCCGACAGAGCCCGACAGAGCCCGACAGGGCCTGACAGGGCCCGACAGAGCCCGACAGGGCCCGACAGAGCCCGACAGAGCCCGACAGAGCCCGACAGAGCCCGACAGGGCCCGACAGAGCCCAGTAGAGCCCGACAGAGCCCGACAGGGCCCGACAGGGCCCGACAGGGCCCAGTAGAGCCCGACAGAGCCCGACAGAGCCCAGTAGAGCCCAGTAGAGCCCGACAGAGCCCGACAGAGCCCGACAGAGCCCGACAGGGCCCGACAGAGCCCGACAGGGCCCGACAGGGCCCGACAGAGCCCGACAGGGCCCGACAGGGCCCGACAGGGCCCGACAGAGCCCGACAGAGCCCGACAGAGCACGACAGAGCGCGACAGGGCCCAGTAGAGCCCGACAGAGCCCGACAGAGCCCGACAGGGCCCGACAGAGCCCGACAGAGCCCGACAAGGCCCAGTAGAGCCCGACAGAGCCCGACAGAGCCCAGTAGAGCCCAGTAGAGCCCAACAGAGCCCGACAGAGCCCGACAGATCCCGACAGAACCCGACAGAGCCCGACAGAGACCAGTTGAGCCCGACAGAGCCCGACAGAGCCCGACAGGGCCCGACAGGGCCCGACAGGGCCCAGTAGAGCCCGACAGAGCCCGACAGAGCCCGACAGAGCCCGACAGAGCCCAGTAGAGCCCGACAGAGCCCGACAGACCCCGACAGGGCCCGACAGGGCCCGACAGAGCCCGACAGAGCCCGACAGGGCCCGACAGAGCCCAGTAGAGCCCGACAGAGCCCGACAGAGCCCGACAGAGCCCGACAGGGCCCAGTAGAGCCCAGTAGAGCCCGACAGAGCCCAGTAGAGCCCGACAGAGCCCGACAGAGCCCGACAGAGCCCGACAGAGCCTGACAGGGCCCGACAGAGCCCGAGAGGGCCCGACAGAGCCCGACAGAGCCCGACAGGGCCCGACAGGGCCCGACAGAGCCTGACAGAGCCCAACAGGGCCCAGTAGAGCCCGACAGAGCCCGACAGAGCCCGACAGAGCCCGACAGAGCCCAGTAGAGCCCGACAGAGCCCGACAGAGCCCGACAGGGCCCGACAGGGCCCGACAGGGCCCGACAGGGCCCGACAGAGCCCGACAGAGCCCGACAGGGCCCGACAGGGCCCGACAGAGCCCAGTAGAGCCCGACAGAGCCCGACAGGGCCCGACAGGGCCCGATAGGGCCCAGTAGAGCCCGACAGAGCCCGACAGGGCCCGACAGAGCCCGACAGGGCCCGACAGGGCCCAGCAGAGCCCGACAGAGCCCGACAGAGCCCGACAGAGCCCGACAGGGCCCGACAGAGCCCGACAGGGCCCGACAGAGCCCGACAGAGCCCGACAGGGACTGACAGGGCCCAGTAGAGCCCAGTAGAGGCCGACAGAGCCCGACAGAGCCCGACAGAGCCCGACAGGGCCCGACAGGGCCCGACAGAGCCCGACAGAGCCCGACAGGGCCCAGTAGAACCCGACAGAGCCCGACAGAGCCCGACAGAGCCCGACAGAGCCCGACAGAGCCCGACAGGGCCTGACAGGGCACGACAGAGCCCGACAGGGCCCGACAGGGCCCGACAGAGCCCAGTAGAGCCCGACAGAGCCCGACAGAGCCCGACAGAGCCCGACAGAGCCCGACAGGGCCCAGTAGAGCCCAGTAGAGCCCGACAGAGCCCAGTAGAGCCCGACAGAGCCCGACAGAGCCCGACAGGGCCCGACAGAGCCCGACAGAGCCCGACAGAGCCCGACAGGGCCTGACAGAGCCCGACAGGGCCCAGTAGAGCCCGACAGAGCCCAACAGAGCCCGACAGAGCCCAGTAGAGCCCGACAGAGCCCGACATAGCCCAACAGAGCCCGACAGGTCCCGATAGAGCCCGACAGAGCCCGACAGTGCCCGACAGAGCCCGACAGAGCCTGACAGAGCCCAGTAGAGCCCGACAGAGCCCGACAGGGCCCGACAGGGCCCGACAGGGCCCAGTAGAGCCCGACAGAGCGCGACAGAGCCCAGTAGAGCCCAGTAGAGCCCGACAGAGCCCGACAGAGCCCGACAGAGCCCGACAGAACCCGACAGGGCCTGACAGGGCCTGACAGAGCCCGACAGAGCCCGACAGGGCCCGACAGAACCCGAGAGGGCCCGACAGGGCCCAGTAGAGCCCGACAGAGCCCGACAGAGCCCGACAGAGCCTGACAGAGCCCGACAGGGCCCGACAGAGCCCGACAGAGCCCGACAGGGCCCGACAGAGCCCAGTAGAGCCCGACAGAGCCCGACAGAGCCCGACAGAGCCCAGTAGAGCCCGACAGAGCCCGACAGAGCCCAGTAGAGCCCGACAGAGCCCGACAGAGCCCGACAGAGCCCGACAGGGCCCGACAGAGCCCGACAGGGCCCGACAGGGCCCGACAGAGCCCAGTAGAGCCCGACAGAGCCCGATAGAGCCCGACAGAGCCCGACAGAGCCCGACAGGGCCCAGTAGAGCCCAGTAGAGCCCGACAGAGCCCAGTAGAGCCCGACAGAGCCCGACAGAGCCCGACAGAGCCCGACAGGGCCCGACAGGGCCCTGTCGAGCAGAACAGAGCCCGACAGAGCCCGACAGAGCCCGACAGGGCCCTACAGGGCCCGACAGAGCCCGACAGAGCCCGACAGGGCCCGACAGAGCCCGACAGGGCCCAGTAGAGCCCGACAGAGCCCGACAGAGCCCGACAGAGCCCAGTAGAGCCCGACAGAGCCCAGTAGAGCCCGACAGAGCCCGACATAGCCCGACAGAGCCCGACAGAGCCCGACAGAACCCGACAGAGCCCGACAGAGACCAGTTGAGCCCGACAGGGCCCGACAGGGCCCGACAGAGCCCGACAGAGCCCGACAGGGCCCAGTAGAGCCCGACAGAGCCCGACAGAGCCCAGTAGAGCCCAGTAGAGCCCGACAGAGCCCGACAGAGCCCGACAGAACCCGACAGAGCCTGACAGAGACCAGTTGAGCCCGACAGAGCCCGACAGAGCCCGACAGAGCCCGACAGGGCCCGACAGGGCCCAGTAGAGCCCGACAGAGCCCGACAGAGCCCGACAGAGCCCGACAGAGCCCAGTAGAGCCCGACAGAGCCCGACAGAGCCCGACAGAGCCCGACAGGGCCCGACAGGGCCCGACAGGGCCAGACAGGGCCCAGTAGAGCCCGACAGAGCCCGACAGAGCCCAGTAGAGCCCAGTAGAGCCCGACAGAGCCCGACAGAGCCCGACAGAGCCCGACAGAACCCGACAGAGCCCGACAGAGACCAGTTGAGCCCGACAGAGCCCGACAGAGCCGGACAGAGCCCGACAGGGCCCGACAGGGCACAGTAGAGCCCGACAGAGCCCGACAGAGCCCGACAGAGCCCGACAGAGCCGAGTAGAGCCCGACAGAGCCCGACAGAGCCCGACAGAGCCCGACAGGGCCCGACAGAGCCCGACAGAGCCCGACAGGGCCCGACAGAGCCCAGTAGAGCCCGACAGAGCCCGACAGAGCCCGACAGAGCCCAACAGAGCCCGACAGGGCCCAGTAGAGCCCAGTAGAGCCCGACAGAGCCCAGTAGAGCCCGACAGAGCCCAGTAGAGCCCGACAGAGCCCGACAGAGCCCGACAGAGCCCGACAGGGCCCGACAGGGCCCGACAGGGCCCGACAGAGCCCGACAGAGCCCGACAGGGCCCGACAGAGCCTGACAGAGCCCGACAGGGCCCAGTAGAGCCCGACAGAGCCCGACAGAGCCCGACAGAGCCCGACAGAGCCCAGTAGAGCCCGACAGAGCCCGACAGAGCCCGACAGGGCCCGACAGGGCCCGACAGAGCCCGACAGAGCCCGACAGGGCCCGACAGAGCCCGACAGAGCCCGACAGAGCCCGACAGGGCCCGACAGAGCCCGACAGAGCCCGACAGAGCCCGACAGGGCCCAGCAGAGCCCGACAGAGCCCGACAGAGCCCGACAGAGCCCGACAGGGCCCGACAGAGCCCGACAGGGCCCGACAGGGCCCGACAGGGCCCAGTAGAGCCCGACAGAGCCCGACAGGGCCCGACAGAGCCCGACAGAGCCCGACAGGGCCCGACAGAGCCCGACAGAGCCCGACAGAGCCCGACAGGGCCCAGTAGACCCCGAGAGAGCCCGACAGAGCCCGACAGAGCCCGACAGAGCCCGACAGGGCCCGACAGAGCCCGACAGAGCCCGACAGGGCCCGACAGGGCCCGACAGAGCCCAGTAGAGCCCGACAGAGCCCGATAGAGCCCGACAGAGCCCGACAGGGCCCAGTAGAGCCCAGTAGAGCCCGACAGAGCCCAGTAGAGCCCGACAGAGCCCGACAGAGCCCGACAGAGCCCGACAGAGCCCGACAGGGCCCGACAGGGCCCGACAGAGCCCGACAGGGCCCTACAGAGCCCGACAGGGCCCAGTAGAGCCCGACAGAGCCCAACAGAGCCCGACAGAGCCCAGTAGAGCCCGACAGAGCCCGACAGAGCCCGACATAGCCCGACAGGGCCCGACAGGGCCCGACAGAGCCCGACAGGGCCCGACAGAGCCCGACAGAGCCCGACAGAGCCTGACAGAGCCCAGTAGAGCCCGACAGAGCCCGACAGGGCCCGACAGGGCCCGACAGGGCCCAGTAGAGCCCGACAGAGCCCGACAGAGCCCAGTAGAGCCCAGTAGAGCCCGACAGAGCCCGACATAGCCCGACAGAGCCCGACAGAGCCCGACAGAGCCCGACAGGGCCCGACAGAGCCCAGTAGAGCCCGACAGAGCCCGACAGAGCCCGACAGAGCCCGACAGAGCCCGACAGGGCCCGACAGACCCGACAGGGCCCGACAGGGCCCGACAGAGCCCGACAGAGCCCGACAGGGCCCACTAGAGCCCAGTAGAGCCTGACAGAGCCCAGTAGAGCCCGACAGAGCCCGACAGAGCTCGACAGAGCCCGTCAGGGCCCGACAGGGCCCGACAGGGCCCGACAGAGCCCGATAGAGCCCGACAGGGCCCGACAGAGCCCGACAGAGCCCGACAGGGCCCAGTAGAGCCCGACAGAGCCCGACAGAGCCCGACAGAGCCCGACAGAGCCCGACAGGGCCCAGCAGAGCCCGACAGAGCCCGACAGAGCCCGACAGAGCCCGACAGGGCCCGACAGAGCCCGACAGGGCCCGACAGGGCCCGACAGGGCCCAGTAGAGCCCGACAGAGCCCGACAGGGCCCGACAGAGCCCGACAGAGCCCGACAGGGCCCGACAGAGCCCGACAGAGCCCGACAGAGCCCGACAGGGCCCAGTAGACCCCGAGAGAGCCCGACAGAGCCCGACAGAGCCCGACAGAGCCCGACAGGGCCCGACAGAGCCCGACAGAGCCCGACAGGGCCCGACAGGGCCCGACAGAGCCCAGTAGAGCCCGACAGAGCCCGATAGAGCCCGACAGAGCCCGACAGGGCCCAGTAGAGCCCAGTAGAGCCCGACAGAGCCCAGTAGAGCCCGACAGAGCCCGACAGAGCCCGACAGAGCCCGACAGAGCCCGACAGGGCCCGACAGGGCCCGACAGAGCCCGACAGGGCCCTACAGAGCCCGACAGGGCCCAGTAGAGCCCGACAGAGCCCAACAGAGCCCGACAGAGCCCAGTAGAGCCCGACAGAGCCCGACAGAGCCCGACATAGCCCGACAGGGCCCGACAGGGCCCGACAGAGCCCGACAGGGCCCGACAGAGCCCGACAGAGCCCGACAGAGCCTGACAGAGCCCAGTAGAGCCCGACAGAGCCCGACAGGGCCCGACAGGGCCCGACAGGGCCCAGTAGAGCCCGACAGAGCCCGACAGAGCCCAGTAGAGCCCAGTAGAGCCCGACAGAGCCCGACATAGCCCGACAGAGCCCGACAGAGCCCGACAGAGCCCGACAGGGCCCGACAGAGCCCAGTAGAGCCCGACAGAGCCCGACAGAGCCCGACAGAGCCCGACAGAGCCCGACAGGGCCCGACAGACCCGACAGGGCCCGACAGGGCCCGACAGAGCCCGACAGAGCCCGACAGGGCCCACTAGAGCCCAGTAGAGCCTGACAGAGCCCAGTAGAGCCCGACAGAGCCCGACAGAGCTCGACAGAGCCCGTCAGGGCCCGACAGGGCCCGACAGGGCCCGACAGAGCCCGATAGAGCCCGACAGGGCCCGACAGAGCCCGACAGAGCCCGACAGGGCCCAGTAGAGCCCGACAGAGCCCGACAGAGCCCGACAGAGCCCGACAGAGCACGACAGGGCCCGACAGGGCCCGACAGGGCCCGACAGAGCCCGACAGGGCCCGGTAGAGCCCGACAGAGCCCGACAGAGCCCAGTAGAGCCCAGTAGAGCCCAGTAGAGCCCGACAGAGCCCGACAGAGCCCGACAGAGCCCGACAGAGACCAGTTGAGCCCGACAGAGCCCGACAGAGCCCGACAGAGCCAGACAGAGCCCAGTAGAGCCCAGTAGAGCCCGACAGAGCCCGACAGAGCCCGACAGGGCCCGACAGAGCCCGACAGATCCCGACAGGGCCCGACAGGGCCCGACAGAGCCCGACAGGGCCCGACAGGGCCCGACAGAGCCCGACAGGGCCCGACAGGGCCCGACAGAGCCCGACAGGGCCCGAGAGAGCCCGACAGAGCGCGACAGAGCCCGACAGAGCCCGACAGGGCCCGACAGGGCCCAGTAGAGCCCGACAGAGCCCGACAGAGCCCGACAGGGCCCGACAGGGCCCAGTAGAGCCCGACAGAGCCCGACAGAGCCCGACAGGGCCCGACAGGGCCCAGTAGAGCCCGACAGAGCCCGACAGAGCCCGACAGGGCCCAACAGGGCCCGACAGGGCCCAGTAGAGCCCGACAGAGCCCGACAGGGCCCAAGAGAGCCCGACAGAGCCCGACAGAGCCCGACAGAGCGCGACAGGGCCCAGTAGAGCCCGACAGAGCCCGACAGAGCCCGACAGAGCCCGACAGGGCCCGACAGAGCCCGACAGGGCCCGACAGGGCCCGACAGAGCCCGACAGAGCCCAGTAGAGCCCGACAGAGCCCGACAGAGCCCGACAGAGCCCGACAGGGCCTGACAGGGCCCGACAGAGCCCGACAGGGCCCGACAGAGCCCGACAGAGCCCGACAGAGCCCGACAGAGCCCGACAGGGCCCGACAGAGCCCAGTAGAGCCCGACAGAGCCCGACAGGGCCCGACAGGGCCCGACAGGGCCCAGTAGAGCCCGACAGAGCCCGACAGAGCCCGACAGAGCCCGACAGGGCCCGACAGAGCCCGACAGGGCCCGACAGAGCCCGACAGAGCCCGACAGGGACTGACAGGGCCCAGTAGAGCCCAGTAGAGGCCGACAGAGCCCGACAGAGCCCGACAGAGCCCGACAGAGCCCGACAGGGCCCGACAGAGCCCGACAGAGCCCGACAGGGCCCAGTAGAACCCGACAGAGCCCGACAGAGCCCGACAGAGCCCGACAGAGCCCGACAGAGCCCGACAGGGCCTGACAGGGCCCGACAGAGCCCGACAGGGCCCGACAGGGCCCGACAGAGCCCAGTAGAGCCCGACAGAGCCCGACAGAGCCCGACAGAGCCCGACAGAGCCCGACAGGGCCCAGTAGAGCCCAGTAGAGCCCGACAGAGCCCAGTAGAGCCCGACAGAGCCCGACAGAGCCCGACAGGGCCCGACAGAGCCCGACAGAGCCCGACAGAGCCCGACAGGGCCTGACAGAGCCCGACAGGGCCCAGTTGAGCCCGACAGAGCCCAACAGAGCCCGACAGAGCCCAGTAGAGCCCGACAGAGCCCGACATAGCCCAACAGAGCCCGACAGGTCCCGATAGAGCCCGACAGAGCCCGACAGTGCCCGACAGAGCCCGACAGAGCCTGACAGAGCCCAGTAGAGCCCGACAGAGCCCGACAGGGCCCGACAGGGCCCGACAGGGCCCAGTAGAGCCCGACAGAGCGCGACAGAGCCCAGTAGAGCCCAGTAGAGCCCGACAGAGCCCGACAGAGCCCGACAGAGCCCGACAGAGCCCGACAGAACCCGACAGGGCCTGACAGGGCCTGACAGAGCCCGACAGAGCCCGACAGGGCCCGACAGAACCCGAGAGGGCCCGACAGGGCCCAGTAGAGCCCGACAGAGCCCGACAGAGCCCGACAGAGCCTGACAGAGCCCGACAGGGCCCGACAGAGCCCGACAGAGCCCGACAGGGCCCGACAGAGCCCAGTAGAGCCCGACAGAGCCCGACAGAGCCCGACAGAGCCCAGTAGAGCCCGACAGAGCCCGACAGAGCCCAGTAGAGCCCGACAGAGCCCGACAGAGCCCGACAGAGCCCGACAGGGCCCGACAGAGCCCGACAGGGCCCGACAGGGCCCGACAGAGCCCAGTAGAGCCCGACAGAGCCCGATAGAGCCCGACAGAGCCCGACAGAGCCCGACAGGGCCCAGTAGAGCCCAGTAGAGCCCGACAGAGCCCAGTAGAGCCCGACAGAGCCCGACAGAGCCCGACAGAGCCCGACAGGGCCCGACAGGGCCCTGTCGAGCAGAACAGAGCCCGACAGAGCCCGACAGAGCCCGACAGGGCCCTACAGGGCCCGACAGAGCCCGACAGAGCCCGACAGGGCCCGACAGAGCCCGACAGGGCCCAGTAGAGCCCGACAGAGCCCGACAGAGCCCGACAGAGCCCAGTAGAGCCCGACAGAGCCCAGTAGAGCCCGACAGAGCCCGACATAGCCCGACAGAGCCCGACAGAGCCCGACAGAACCCGACAGAGCCCGACAGAGACCAGTTGAGCCCGACAGGGCCCGACAGGGCCCGACAGAGCCCGACAGAGCCCGACAGGGCCCAGTAGAGCCCGACAGAGCCCGACAGAGCCCAGTAGAGCCCAGTAGAGCCCGACAGAGCCCGACAGAGCCCGACAGAACCCGACAGAGCCTGACAGAGACCAGTTGAGCCCGACAGAGCCCGACAGAGCCCGACAGAGCCCGACAGGGCCCGACAGGGCCCAGTAGAGCCCGACAGAGCCCGACAGAGCCCGACAGAGCCCGACAGAGCCCAGTAGAGCCCGACAGAGCCCGACAGAGCCCGACAGAGCCCGACAGGGCCCGACAGGGCCCGACAGGGCCAGACAGGGCCCAGTAGAGCCCGACAGAGCCCGACAGAGCCCAGTAGAGCCCAGTAGAGCCCGACAGAGCCCGACAGAGCCCGACAGAGCCCGACAGAACCCGACAGAGCCCGACAGAGACCAGTTGAGCCCGACAGAGCCCGACAGAGCCGGACAGAGCCCGACAGGGCCCGACAGGGCACAGTAGAGCCCGACAGAGCCCGACAGAGCCCGACAGAGCCCGACAGAGCCGAGTAGAGCCCGACAGAGCCCGACAGAGCCCGACAGAGCCCGACAGGGCCCGACAGAGCCCGACAGAGCCCGACAGGGCCCGACAGAGCCCAGTAGAGCCCGACAGAGCCCGACAGAGCCCGACAGAGCCCGACAGAGCCCGACAGGGCCCAGTAGAGCCCAGTAGAGCCCGACAGAGCCCAGTAGAGCCCGACAGAGCCCATTAGAGCCCGACAGAGCCCGACAGAGCCCGACAGGGCCCGACAGGGCCCGACAGGGCCCGACAGAGCCCGACAGAGCCCGACAGGGCCCGACAGAGCCTGACAGAGCCCGACAGGGCCCAGTAGAGCCCGACAGAGCCCGACAGAGCCCGACAGAGCCCGACAGAGCCCAGTAGAGCCCGACAGAGCCCGACAGAGCCCGACAGGGCCCGACAGGGCCCGACAGAGCCCGACAGAGCCCGACAGGGCCCGACAGAGCCCGACAGAGCCCGACAGAGCCCGACAGGGCCCGACAGAGCCCGACAGAGCCCGACAGAGCCCGACAGGGCCCAGCAGAGCCCGACAGAGCCCGACAGAGCCCGACAGAGCCCGACAGGGCCCGACAGAGCCCGACAGGGCCCGACAGGGCCCGACAGGGCCCAGTAGAGCCCGACAGAGCCCGACAGGGCCCGACAGAGCCCGACAGAGCCGACAGGGCCCGACAGAGCCCGACAGAGCCCGACAGAGCCCGACAGGGCCCAGTAGACCCCGAGAGAGCCCGACAGAGCCCGACAGAGCCCGACAGAGCCCGACAGGGCCCGACAGAGCCCGACAGAGCCCGACAGGGCCCGACAGGGCCCGACAGAGCCCAGTAGAGCCCGACAGAGCCCGATAGAGCCCGACAGAGCCCGACAGGGCCCAGTAGAGCCCAGTAGAGCCCGACAGAGCCCAGTAGAGCCCGACAGAGCCCGACAGAGCCCGACAGAGCCCGACAGAGCCCGACAGGGCCCGACAGGGCCCGACAGAGCCCGACAGGGCCCTACAGAGCCCGACAGGGCCCAGTAGAGCCCGACAGAGCCCAACAGAGCCCGACAGAGCCCAGTAGAGCCCGACAGAGCCCGACAGAGCCCGACATAGCCCGACAGGGCCCGACAGGGCCCGACAGAGCCCGACAGGGCCCGACAGAGCCCGACAGAGCCCGACAGAGCCTGACAGAGCCCAGTAGAGCCCGACAGAGCCCGACAGGGCCCGACAGGGCCCGACAGGGCCCAGTAGAGCCCGACAGAGCCCGACAGAGCCCAGTAGAGCCCAGTAGAGCCCGACAGAGCCCGACATAGCCCGACAGAGCCCGACAGAGCCCGACAGAGCCCGACAGGGCCCGACAGAGCCCGACAGGGCCCGACAGAGCCCGACAGAGCCCGACAGAGCCCGACAGAGCCCGACAGAGACCAGTTGAGCCCGACAGGGCCCGACAGGGCCCGACAGAGCCCGACAGAGCCCGACAGGGCCCAGTAGAGCCCGACAGAGCCCGACAGAGCCCAGTAGAGCCCAGTAGAGCCCGACAGAGCCCGACAGAGCCCGACAGAACCCGACAGAGCCTGACAGAGACCAGTTGAGCCCGACAGAGCCCGACAGAGCCCGACAGAGCCCGACAGGGCCCGACAGGGCCCAGTAGAGCCCGACAGAGCCCGACAGAGCCCGACAGAGCCCGACAGAGCCCAGTAGAGCCCGACAGAGCCCGACAGAGCCCGACAGAGCCCGACAGGGCCCGACAGGGCCCGACAGGGCCAGACAGGGCCCAGTAGAGCCCGACAGAGCCCGACAGAGCCCAGTAGAGCCCAGTAGAGCCCGACAGAGCCCGACAGAGCCCGACAGAGCCCGACAGAACCCGACAGAGCCCGACAGAGACCAGTTGAGCCCGACAGAGCCCGACAGAGCCGGACAGAGCCCGACAGGGCCCGACAGGGCACAGTAGAGCCCGACAGAGCCCGACAGAGCCCGACAGAGCCCGACAGAGCCGAGTAGAGCCCGACAGAGCCCGACAGAGCCCGACAGAGCCCGACAGGGCCCGACAGAGCCCGACAGAGCCCGACAGGGCCCGACAGAGCCCAGTAGAGCCCGACAGAGCCCGACAGAGCCCGACAGAGCCCAACAGAGCCCGACAGGGCCCAGTAGAGCCCAGTAGAGCCCGACAGAGCCCAGTAGAGCCCGACAGAGCCCAGTAGAGCCCGACAGAGCCCGACAGAGCCCGACAGAGCCCGACAGGGCCCGACAGGGCCCGACAGGGCCCGACAGAGCCCGACAGAGCCCGACAGGGCCCGACAGAGCCTGACAGAGCCCGACAGGGCCCAGTAGAGCCCGACAGAGCCCGACAGAGCCCGACAGAGCCCGACAGAGCCCAGTAGAGCCCGACAGAGCCCGACAGAGCCCGACAGGGCCCGACAGGGCCCGACAGAGCCCGACAGAGCCCGACAGGGCCCGACAGAGCCCGACAGAGCCCGACAGAGCCCGACAGGGCCCGACAGAGCCCGACAGAGCCCGACAGAGCCCGACAGGGCCCAGCAGAGCCCGACAGAGCCCGACAGAGCCCGACAGAGCCCGACAGGGCCCGACAGAGCCCGACAGGGCCCGACAGGGCCCGACAGGGCCCAGTAGAGCCCGACAGAGCCCGACAGGGCCCGACAGAGCCCGACAGAGCCCGACAGGGCCCGACAGAGCCCGACAGAGCCCGACAGAGCCCGACAGGGCCCAGTAGACCCCGAGAGAGCCCGACAGAGCCCGACAGAGCCCGACAGAGCCCGACAGGGCCCGACAGAGCCCGACAGAGCCCGACAGGGCCCGACAGGGCCCGACAGAGCCCAGTAGAGCCCGACAGAGCCCGATAGAGCCCGACAGAGCCCGACAGGGCCCAGTAGAGCCCAGTAGAGCCCGACAGAGCCCAGTAGAGCCCGACAGAGCCCGACAGAGCCCGACAGAGCCCGACAGAGCCCGACAGGGCCCGACAGGGCCCGACAGAGCCCGACAGGGCCCTACAGAGCCCGACAGGGCCCAGTAGAGCCCGACAGAGCCCAACAGAGCCCGACAGAGCCCAGTAGAGCCCGACAGAGCCCGACAGAGCCCGACATAGCCCGACAGGGCCCGACAGGGCCCGACAGAGCCCGACAGGGCCCGACAGAGCCCGACAGAGCCCGACAGAGCCTGACAGAGCCCAGTAGAGCCCGACAGAGCCCGACAGGGCCCGACAGGGCCCGACAGGGCCCAGTAGAGCCCGACAGAGCCCGACAGAGCCCAGTAGAGCCCAGTAGAGCCCGACAGAGCCCGACATAGCCCGACAGAGCCCGACAGAGCCCGACAGAGCCCGACAGGGCCCGACAGAGCCCAGTAGAGCCCGACAGAGCCCGACAGAGCCCGACAGAGCCCGACAGAGCCCGACAGGGCCCGACAGACCCGACAGGGCCCGACAGGGCCCGACAGAGCCCGACAGAGCCCGACAGGGCCCACTAGAGCCCAGTAGAGCCTGACAGAGCCCAGTAGAGCCCGACAGAGCCCGACAGAGCTCGACAGAGCCCGTCAGGGCCCGACAGGGCCCGACAGGGCCCGACAGAGCCCGATAGAGCCCGACAGGGCCCGACAGAGCCCGACAGAGCCCGACAGGGCCCAGTAGAGCCCGACAGAGCCCGACAGAGCCCGACAGAGCCCGACAGAGCACGACAGGGCCCGACAGGGCCCGACAGGGCCCGACAGAGCCCGACAGGGCCCGGTAGAGCCCGACAGAGCCCGACAGAGCCCAGTAGAGCCCAGTAGAGCCCAGTAGAGCCCGACAGAGCCCGACAGAGCCCGACAGAGCCCGACAGAGACCAGTTGAGCCCGACAGAGCCCGACAGAGCCCGACAGAGCCAGACAGAGCCCAGTAGAGCCCAGTAGAGCCCGACAGAGCCCGACAGAGCCCGACAGGGCCCGACAGAGCCCGACAGATCCCGACAGGGCCCGACAGGGCCCGACAGAGCCCGACAGGGCCCGACAGGGCCCGACAGAGCCCGACAGGGCCCGACAGGGCCCGACAGAGCCCGACAGGGCCCGAGAGAGCCCGACAGAGCGCGACAGAGCCCGACAGAGCCCGACAGGGCCCGACAGGGCCCAGTAGAGCCCGACAGAGCCCGACAGAGCCCGACAGGGCCCGACAGGGCCCAGTAGAGCCCGACAGAGCCCGACAGAGCCCGACAGGGCCCGACAGGGCCCAGTAGAGCCCGACAGAGCCCGACAGAGCCCGACAGGGCCCAACAGGGCCCGACAGGGCCCAGTAGAGCCCGACAGAGCCCGACAGGGCCCAAGAGAGCCCGACAGAGCCCGACAGAGCCCGACAGAGCGCGACAGGGCCCAGTAGAGCCCGACAGAGCCCGACAGAGCCCGACAGAGCCCGACAGGGCCCGACAGAGCCCGACAGGGCCCGACAGGGCCCGACAGAGCCCGACAGAGCCCAGTAGAGCCCGACAGAGCCCGACAGAGCCCGACAGAGCCCGACAGGGCCTGACAGGGCCCGACAGAGCCCGACAGGGCCCGACAGAGCCCGACAGAGCCCGACAGAGCCCGACAGAGCCCGACAGGGCCCGACAGAGCCCAGTAGAGCCCGACAGAGCCCGACAGGGCCCGACAGGGCCCGACAGGGCCCAGTAGAGCCCGACAGAGCCCGACAGAGCCCGACAGAGCCCGACAGGGCCCGACAGAGCCCGACAGGGCCCGACAGAGCCCGACAGAGCCCGACAGGGACTGACAGGGCCCAGTAGAGCCCAGTAGAGGCCGACAGAGCCCGACAGAGCCCGACAGAGCCCGACAGAGCCCGACAGGGCCCGACAGAGCCCGACAGAGCCCGACAGGGCCCAGTAGAACCCGACAGAGCCCGACAGAGCCCGACAGAGCCCGACAGAGCCCGACAGAGCCCGACAGGGCCTGACAGGGCCCGACAGAGCCCGACAGGGCCCGACAGGGCCCGACAGAGCCCAGTAGAGCCCGACAGAGCCCGACAGAGCCCGACAGAGCCCGACAGAGCCCGACAGGGCCCAGTAGAGCCCAGTAGAGCCCGACAGAGCCCAGTAGAGCCCGACAGAGCCCGACAGAGCCCGACAGGGCCCGACAGAGCCCGACAGAGCCCGACAGAGCCCGACAGGGCCTGACAGAGCCCGACAGGGCCCAGTTGAGCCCGACAGAGCCCAACAGAGCCCGACAGAGCCCAGTAGAGCCCGACAGAGCCCGACATAGCCCAACAGAGCCCGACAGGTCCCGATAGAGCCCGACAGAGCCCGACAGTGCCCGACAGAGCCCGACAGAGCCTGACAGAGCCCAGTAGAGCCCGACAGAGCCCGACAGGGCCCGACAGGGCCCGACAGGGCCCAGTAGAGCCCGACAGAGCGCGACAGAGCCCAGTAGAGCCCAGTAGAGCCCGACAGAGCCCGACAGAGCCCGACAGAGCCCGACAGAGCCCGACAGAACCCGACAGGGCCTGACAGGGCCTGACAGAGCCCGACAGAGCCCGACAGGGCCCGACAGAACCCGAGAGGGCCCGACAGGGCCCAGTAGAGCCCGACAGAGCCCGACAGAGCCCGACAGAGCCTGACAGAGCCCGACAGGGCCCGACAGAGCCCGACAGAGCCCGACAGGGCCCGACAGAGCCCAGTAGAGCCCGACAGAGCCCGACAGAGCCCGACAGAGCCCAGTAGAGCCCGACAGAGCCCGACAGAGCCCAGTAGAGCCCGACAGAGCCCGACAGAGCCCGACAGAGCCCGACAGGGCCCGACAGAGCCCGACAGGGCCCGACAGGGCCCGACAGAGCCCAGTAGAGCCCGACAGAGCCCGATAGAGCCCGACAGAGCCCGACAGAGCCCGACAGGGCCCAGTAGAGCCCAGTAGAGCCCGACAGAGCCCAGTAGAGCCCGACAGAGCCCGACAGAGCCCGACAGAGCCCGACAGGGCCCGACAGGGCCCTGTCGAGCAGAACAGAGCCCGACAGAGCCCGACAGAGCCCGACAGGGCCCTACAGGGCCCGACAGAGCCCGACAGAGCCCGACAGGGCCCGACAGAGCCCGACAGGGCCCAGTAGAGCCCGACAGAGCCCGACAGAGCCCGACAGAGCCCAGTAGAGCCCGACAGAGCCCAGTAGAGCCCGACAGAGCCCGACATAGCCCGACAGAGCCCGACAGAGCCCGACAGAACCCGACAGAGCCCGACAGAGACCAGTTGAGCCCGACAGGGCCCGACAGGGCCCGACAGAGCCCGACAGAGCCCGACAGGGCCCAGTAGAGCCCGACAGAGCCCGACAGAGCCCAGTAGAGCCCAGTAGAGCCCGACAGAGCCCGACAGAGCCCGACAGAACCCGACAGAGCCTGACAGAGACCAGTTGAGCCCGACAGAGCCCGACAGAGCCCGACAGAGCCCGACAGGGCCCGACAGGGCCCAGTAGAGCCCGACAGAGCCCGACAGAGCCCGACAGAGCCCGACAGAGCCCAGTAGAGCCCGACAGAGCCCGACAGAGCCCGACAGAGCCCGACAGGGCCCGACAGGGCCCGACAGGGCCAGACAGGGCCCAGTAGAGCCCGACAGAGCCCGACAGAGCCCAGTAGAGCCCAGTAGAGCCCGACAGAGCCCGACAGAGCCCGACAGAGCCCGACAGAACCCGACAGAGCCCGACAGAGACCAGTTGAGCCCGACAGAGCCCGACAGAGCCGGACAGAGCCCGACAGGGCCCGACAGGGCACAGTAGAGCCCGACAGAGCCCGACAGAGCCCGACAGAGCCCGACAGAGCCCGACAGGGCCCGACAGAGCCCAGTAGAGCCCGACAGAGCCCGACAGAGCCCGACAGAGCCCGACAGAGCCCGACAGGGCCCAGTAGAGCCCAGTAGAGCCCGACAGAGCCCAGTAGAGCCCGACAGAGCCCATTAGAGCCCGACAGAGCCCGACAGAGCCCGACAGGGCCCGACAGGGCCCGACAGGGCCCGACAGAGCCCGACAGAGCCCGACAGGGCCCGACAGAGCCTGACAGAGCCCGACAGGGCCCAGTAGAGCCCGACAGAGCCCGACAGAGCCCGACAGAGCCCAGTAGAGCCCGACAGAGCCCGACAGAGCCCGACAGGGCCCGACAGGGCCCGACAGAGCCCGACAGAGCCCGACAGGGCCCGACAGAGCCCGACAGAGCCCGACAGAGCCCGACAGGGCCCGACAGAGCCCGACAGAGCCCGACAGAGCCCGACAGGGCCCAGCAGAGCCCGACAGAGCCCGACAGAGCCCGACAGAGCCCGACAGGGCCCGACAGAGCCCGACAGGGCCCGACAGGGCCCGACAGGGCCCAGTAGAGCCCGACAGAGCCCGACAGGGCTCGACAGAGCCCGACAGAGCCCGACAGGGCCCGACAGAGCCCGACAGAGCCCGACAGAGCCCGACAGGGCCCAGTAGACCCCGAGAGAGCCCGACAGAGCCCGACAGAGCCCGACAGAGCCCGAGAGGGCCCGACAGAGCCCGACAGAGCCCGACAGGGCCCGACAGGGCCCGACAGAGCCCAGTAGAGCCCGACAGAGCCCGATAGAGCCCGACAGAGCCCGACAGGGCCCAGTAGAGCCCAGTAGAGCCCGACAGAGCCCAGTAGAGCCCGACAGAGCCCGACAGAGCCCGACAGAGCCCGACAGAGCCCGACAGGGCCCGACAGGGCCCGACAGAGCCCGACAGGGCCCTACAGAGCCCGACAGGGCCCAGTAGAGCCCGACAGAGCCCAACAGAGCCCGACAGAGCCCAGTAGAGCCCGACAGAGCCCGACAGAGCCCGACATAGCCCGACAGGGCCCGACAGGGCCCGACAGAGCCCGACAGGGCCCGACAGAGCCCGACAGAGCCCGACAGAGCCTGACAGAGCCCAGTAGAGCCCGACAGAGCCCGACAGGGCCCGACAGGGCCCGACAGGGCCCAGTAGAGCCCGACAGAGCCCGACAGAGCCCAGTAGAGCCCAGTAGAGCCCGACAGAGCCCGACATAGCCCGACAGAGCCCGACAGAGCCCGACAGAGCCCGACAGGGCCCGACAGAGCCCGACAGGGCCCGACAGAGCCCGACAGAGCCCGACAGAGCCCGACAGAGCCCGACAGGGCCCGACAGACCCGACAGGGCCCGACAGAGCCCGACAGAGCCCGACAGGGCCCACTAGAGCCCAGTAGAGCCTGACAGAGCCCAGTAGAGCCCGACAGAGCCCGACAGAGCTCGACAGAGCCCGTCAGGGCCCGACAGGGCCCGACAGGGCCCGACAGAGCCCGATAGAGCCCGACAGGGCCCGACAGAGCCCGACAGAGCCCGACAGGGCCCAGTAGAGCCCGACAGAGCCCGACAGAGCCCGACAGAGCCCGACAGAGCACGACAGGGCCCGACAGGGCCCGACAGGGCCCGACAGAGCCCGACAGGGCCCGGTAGAGCCCGACAGAGCCCGACAGAGCCCAGTAGAGCCCAGTAGAGCCCAGTAGAGCCCGACAGAGCCCGACAGAGCCCGACAGAGCCCGACAGAGACCAGTTGAGCCCGACAGAGCCCGACAGAGCCCGACAGAGCCAGACAGAGCCCAGTAGAGCCCAGTAGAGCCCGACAGAGCCCGACAGAGCCCGACAGGGCCCGACAGAGCCCGACAGATCCCGACAGGGCCCGACAGGGCCCGACAGAGCCCGACAGGGCCCGACAGGGCCCGACAGAGCCCGACAGGGCCCGACAGGGCCCGACAGAGCCCGACAGGGCCCGAGAGAGCCCGACAGAGCGCGACAGAGCCCGACAGAGCCCGACAGGGCCCGACAGGGCCCAGTAGAGCCCGACAGAGCCCGACAGAGCCCGACAGGGCCCGACAGGGCCCAGTAGAGCCCGACAGAGCCCGACAGAGCCCGACAGGGCCCGACAGGGCCCAGTAGAGCCCGACAGAGCCCGACAGAGCCCGACAGGGCCCAACAGGGCCCGACAGGGCCCAGTAGAGCCCGACAGAGCCCGACAGGGCCCAAGAGAGCCCGACAGAGCCCGACAGAGCCCGACAGAGCGCGACAGGGCCCAGCAGAGCCCGACAGAGCCCGACAGAGCCCGACAGAGCCCGACAGGGCCCGACAGAGCCCGACAGGGCCCGACAGGGCCCGACAGAGCCCGACAGAGCCCAGTAGAGCCCGACAGAGCCCGACAGAGCCCGACAGAGCCCGACAGGGCCTGACAGGGCCCGACAGAGCCCGACAGGGCCCGACAGAGCCCGACAGAGCCCGACAGAGCCCGACAGAGCCCGACAGGGCCCGACAGAGCCCAGTAGAGCCCGACAGAGCCCGACAGGGCCCGACAGGGCCCGACAGGGCCCAGTAGAGCCCGACAGAGCCCGACAGAGCCCAGTAGAGCCCAGTAGAGCCCGACAGAGCCCGACAGAGCCCGACAGAGCCCGACAGGGCCCGACAGGGCCCAACAGAGCCCGACAGGGCCCGACAGGGCCCGGCAGGGCCCGACAGAGCCCGACAGAGCCCGACAAAGCACGACAGAGCGCGACAGGGCCCAGTAGAGCCCGACAGAGCCCGACAGAGCCCGACAGGGCCCGACAGAGCCCGACAGAGCCCGACAGGGCCCAGTAGAGCCCGACAGAGCCCGACAGAGCCCAGTAGAGCCCAGTAGAGCCCAACAGAGCCCGACAGAGCCCGACAGATCCCGACAGAACCCGACAGAGCCCGACAGAGACCAGTTGAGCCCGACAGAGCCCGACAGAGCCCGACAGGGCCCGACAGGGCCCGACAGGGCCCAGTAGAGCCCGACAGAGCCCGACAGAGCCCGACAGAGCCCGACAGAGCCCAGTAGAGCCCGACAGAGCCCGACAGAGCCCGACAGACCCCGACAGGGCCCGACAGAGCCCGACAGAGCCCGACAGGGCCCGACAGAGCCCAGTAGAGCCCGACAGAGCCCGACAGAGCCCGACAGAGCTCGACAGGGCCCAGTAGAGCCCAGTAGAGCCCGACAGAGCCCAGTAGAGCCCGACAGAGCCCGACAGAGCCCGACAGAGCCCGACAGAGCCTGACAGAGCCCGACAGAGCCCGACAGGGCCCGACAGAGCCCGACAGGGCCCGACAGGGCCCGACAGAGCCCGACAGAGCCCGACAGGGCCCGACAGGGCCCGACAGAGCCTGACAGAGCCCAACAGGGCCCAGTAGAGCCCGACAGAGCCCGACAGAGCCCGACAGAGCCCAGTAGAGCCCGACAGAGCCCGACAGAGCCCGACAGGGCCCGACAGGGCCCGACAGGGCCCGACAGAGCCCAGTAGAGCCCGACAGAGCCCGACAGAGCCCGACAGGGCCCGATAGGGCCCAGTAGAGCCCGACAGAGCCCGACAGGGCCCGACAGAGCCCGACAGGGCCCGACAGAGCCCGACAGAGCCCGACAGGGCCCAGCAGAGCCCGACAGAGCCCGACAGGGCCCGACAGAGCCCGACAGGGCCCGACAGAGCCCGACAGGGCCCGACAGAGCCCGACAGAGCCCGACAGGGACTGACAGGGCCCAGTAGAGCCCAGTAGAGCCCGACAGAGCCCGACAGAGCCCGACAGAGCCCGACAGAGCCCGACAGGGCCCGACAGAGCCCGACAGAGCCCGACAGGGCCCAGTAGAACCCGACAGAGCCCGACAGAGCCCGACAGAGCCCGACAGGGCCTGACAGGGCCCGACAGAGCCCGACAGGGCCCGACAGGGCCCAGTAGAGCCCAGTAGAGCCCGACAGAGCCCAGTAGAGCCCGACAGAGACCGACAGAGACCGACAGGGCCCTACAGAGCCCGACAGAGCCCGACAGAGCCCGACAGAGCCCGACAGGGCCTGACAGAGCCCGACAGGGCCCAGTAGAGCCCGACAGAGCCCGACAGGGCCCAGTAGAACCCGACAGAGCCCGACAGAGCCCGACAGAGCCCGACAGAGCCCGACAGGGCCCAGTAGAGCCCAGTAGAGCCCGACAGAGCCCAGTAGAGCCCGACAGAGACCGACAGAGACCGACAGGGCCCTACAGAGCCCGACAGAGCCCGACAGAGCCCGACAGAGCCCGACAGGGCCTGACAGAGCCCGACAGGGCCCAGTAGAGCCCGACAGAGCCCGACAGAGCCCAGTAGAGCCCGACAGAGCCCGACATAGCCCGACAGAGCCCGACAGGTCCCGACAGAGCCCGACAGAGCCCGACAGAGCCCGACAGAGCCCGACAGAGACCAGTTGAGCCCGACAGAGCCCGACAGAGCCCGACAGAGCCAGACAGAGCCCAGTAGAGCCCAGTAGAGCCCGACAGAGCCCGACAGAGCCCGACAGGGCCCGACAGAGCCCGACAGATCCCGACAGGGCCCGACAGGGCCCGACAGAGCCCGACAGGGCCCGACAGGGCCCGACAGAGCCCGACAGGGCCCGACAGGGCCCGACAGAGCCCGACAGGGCCCGAGAGAGCCCGACAGAGCGCGACAGAGCCCGACAGAGCCCGACAGGGCCCGACAGGGCCCAGTAGAGCCCGACAGAGCCCGACAGAGCCCGACAGGGCCCGACAGGGCCCAGTAGAGCCCGACAGAGCCCGACAGAGCCCGACAGGGCCCGACAGGGCCCAGTAGAGCCCGACAGAGCCCGACAGAGCCCGACAGGGCCCAACAGGGCCCGACAGGGCCCAGTAGAGCCCGACAGAGCCCGACAGAGCCCATTAGAGCCCGACAGAGCCCGACAGAGCCCGACAGAGCCCGACAGGGCCTGACAGGGCCCGACAGAGCCCGACAGGGCCCGACAGAGCCCGACAGAGCCCGACAGAGCCCGACAGAGCCCGACAGGGCCCGACAGAGACCAGTAGAGCCCGACAGAGCCCGACAGGGCCCGACAGGGCCCGACAGGGCCCAGTAGAGCCCGACAGAGCCCGACAGAGCCCGACAGAGCCCGACAGGGCCCGACAGAGCCCGACAGGGCCCGACAGAGCCCGACAGAGCCCGACAGGGACTGACAGGGCCCAGTAGAGCCCAGTAGAGGCCGACAGAGCCCGACAGAGCCCGACAGAGCCCGACAGAGCCCGACAGGGCCCGACAGAGCCCGACAGAGCCCGACAGGGCCCAGTAGAACCCGACAGAGCCCGACAGAGCCCGACAGAGCCCGACAGAGCCCGACAGAGCCCGACAGGGCCTGACAGGGCCCGACAGAGCCCGACAGGGCCCGACAGGGCCCGACAGAGCCCAGTAGAGCCCGACAGAGCCCGACAGAGCCCGACAGAGCCCGACAGAGCCCGACAGGGCCCAGTAGAGCCCAGTAGAGCCCGACAGAGCCCAGTAGAGCCCGACAGAGCCCGACAGAGCCCGACAGGGCCCGACAGAGCCCGACAGAGCCCGACAGAGCCCGACAGGGCCTGACAGAGCCCGACAGGGCCCAGTAGAGCCCGACAGAGCCCAACAGAGCCCGACAGAGCCCAGTAGAGCCCGACAGAGCCCGACATAGCCCAACAGAGCCCGACAGGTCCCGATAGAGCCCGACAGAGCCCGACAGTGCCCGACAGAGCCCGACAGAGCCTGACAGAGCCCAGTAGAGCCCGACAGAGCCCGACAGGGCCCGACAGGGCCCGACAGGGCCCAGTAGAGCCCGACAGAGCGCGACAGAGCCCAGTAGAGCCCAGTAGAGCCCGACAGAGCCCGACAGAGCCCGACAGAGCCCGACAGAACCCGACAGGGCCTGACAGGGCCTGACAGAGCCCGACAGAGCCCGACAGGGCCCGACAGAACCCGAGAGGGCCCGACAGGGCCCAGTAGAGCCCGACAGAGCCCGACAGAGCCCGACAGAGCCTGACAGAGCCCGACAGATGCCCGACAGGGCATCTCCCTTATGAGGAAAGGCTGAGGGAGCTGGGTCTCTTTAGCTTGGAGAAGAGGAGACTGAGGGGTGACCTCATCAATGTTTATAAATATGTAAAGGGTGGGTGTCACGAGGATGGAGCCAGGCTCTTCTCGGTGACAACCAACAGTAAGACAAGGGGTAATGGGTTCAAGCTGGAACACAAGAGGTTCCACTTAAATGTGAGAAGAAACTTCTTCTCAGTGAGGGTGACAGAGCACTGGAACGGGCTGCCCAGGGGGGTTGTGGATTCTCCTTCTCTGGAGACATTCAAAACCCGCCTGGACGCCTTCCTGTGTAACCTCACCTAAGTTTTCCTGCTCTGGCAGGGGGATTGGACTAGATGATCTTTTGAGGTCCCTTCCAATCCCTAACATTCTGTGATTCTGTGATTCTGTGATTCTGTGACAGAGCCCGACAGAGCCCGACAGGGCCCGACAGAGCCCAGTAGAGCCCGACAGAGCCCGACAGAGCCCGACAGAGCCCAGTAGAGCCCGACAGAGCCCGACAGAGCCCAGTAGAGCCCGACAGAGCCCGACAGAGCCCGACAGAGCCCGACAGGGCCCGACAGAGCCCGACAGGGCCCGACAGGGCCCGACAGAGCCCAGTAGAGCCCGACAGAGCCCGATAGAGCCCGACAGAGCCCGACAGAGCCCGACAGGGCCCAGTAGAGCCCAGTAGAGCCCGACAGAGCCCAGT
The DNA here is from genome assembly GCF_036013445.1 of Caloenas nicobarica. Lineage (NCBI taxonomy): Eukaryota > Metazoa > Chordata > Aves > Columbiformes > Columbidae > Caloenas > Caloenas nicobarica. Next base: position 100,090 of record NW_027017212.1, read on the forward strand.
AGAGCCCGACAGAGCCCGACAGAGCCCGACAGAGCCCGACAGGGCCCGACAGGGCCCTGTCGAGCAGAACAGAGCCCGACAGAGCCCGACAGAGCCCGACACGGCCCTACAGGGCCCGACAGAGCCCGACAGAGCCCGACAGGGCCCGACAGAGCCCGACAGGGCCCAGTAGAGCCCGACAGAGCCCGACAGAGCCCGACAGAGCCCAGTAGAGCCCGACAGAGCCCAGTAGAGCCCGACAGAGCCCGACATAGCCCGACAGAGCCCGACAGAGCCCGACAGAACCCGACAGAGCCCGACAGAGACCAGTTGAGCCCGACAGGGCCCGACAGGGCCCGACAGAGCCCGACAGAGCCCGACAGGGCCCAGTAGAGCCCGACAGAGCCCGACAGAGCCCAGTAGAGCCCAGTAGAGCCCGACAGAGCCCGACAGAGCCCGACAGAACCCGACAGAGCCTGACAGAGACCAGTTGAGCCCGACAGAGCCCGACAGAGCCCGACAGAGCCCGACAGGGCCCGACAGGGCCCAGTAGAGCCCGACAGAGCCCGACAGAGCCCGACAGAGCCCGACAGAGCCCAGTAGAGCCCGACAGAGCCCGACAGAGCCCGACAGAGCCCGACAGGGCCCGACAGGGCCCGACAGGGCCAGACAGGGCCCAGTAGAGCCCGACAGAGCCCGACAGAGCCCAGTAGAGCCCAGTAGAGCCCGACAGAGCCCGACAGAGCCCGACAGAGCCCGACAGAACCCGACAGAGCCCGACAGAGACCAGTTGAGCCCGACAGAGCCCGACAGAGCCGGACAGAGCCCGACAGGGCCCGACAGGGCACAGTAGAGCCCGACAGAGCCCGACAGAGCCCGACAGAGCCCGACAGAGCCGAGTAGAGCCCGACAGAGCCCGACAGAGCCCGACAGAGCCCGACAGGGCCCGACAGAGCCCGACAGAGCCCGACAGGGCCCGACAGAGCCCAGTAGAGCCCGACAGAGCCCGACAGAGCCCGACAGAGCCCGACAGAGCCCGACAGGGCCCAGTAGAGCCCAGTAGAGCCCGACAGAGCCCAGTAGAGCCCGACAGAGCCCAGTAGAGCCCGACAGAGCCCGACAGAGCCCGACAGAGCCCGACAGGGCCCGACAGGGCCCGACAGGGCCCGACAGAGCCCGACAGAGCCCGACAGGGCCCGACAGAGCCTGACAGAGCCCGACAGGGCCCAGTAGAGCCCGACAGAGCCCGACAGAGCCCGACAGAGCCCGACAGAGCCCAGTAGAGCCCGACAGAGCCCGACAGAGCCCGACAGGGCCCGACAGGGCCCGACAGAGCCCGACAGAGCCCGACAGGGCCCGACAGAGCCCGACAGAGCCCGACAGAGCCCGACAGGGCCCGACAGAGCCCGACAGAGCCCGACAGAGCCCGACAGGGCCCAGCAGAGCCCGACAGAGCCCGACAGAGCCCGACAGAGCCCGACAGGGCCCGACAGAGCCCGACAGGGCCCGACAGGGCCCGACAGGGCCCAGTAGAGCCCGACAGAGCCCGACAGGGCCCGACAGAGCCCGACAGAGCCCGACAGGGCCCGACAGAGCCCGACAGAGCCCGACAGAGCCCGACAGGGCCCAGTAGACCCCGAGAGAGCCCGACAGAGCCCGACAGAGCCCGACAGAGCCCGACAGGGCCCGACAGAGCCCGACAGAGCCCGACAGGGCCCGACAGGGCCCGACAGAGCCCAGTAGAGCCCGACAGAGCCCGATAGAGCCCGACAGAGCCCGACAGGGCCCAGTAGAGCCCAGTAGAGCCCGACAGAGCCCAGTAGAGCCCGACAGAGCCCGACAGAGCCCGACAGAGCCCGACAGAGCCCGACAGGGCCCGACAGGGCCCGACAGAGCCCGACAGGGCCCTACAGAGCCCGACAGGGCCCAGTAGAGCCCGACAGAGCCCAACAGAGCCCGACAGAGCCCAGTAGAGCCCGACAGAGCCCGACAGAGCCCGACATAGCCCGACAGGGCCCGACAGGGCCCGACAGAGCCCGACAGGGCCCGACAGAGCCCGACAGAGCCCGACAGAGCCTGACAGAGCCCAGTAGAGCCCGACAGAGCCCGACAGGGCCCGACAGGGCCCGACAGGGCCCAGTAGAGCCCGACAGAGCCCGACAGAGCCCAGTAGAGCCCAGTAGAGCCCGACAGAGCCCGACATAGCCCGACAGAGCCCGACAGAGCCCGACAGAGCCCGACAGGGCCCGACAGAGCCCAGTAGAGCCCGACAGAGCCCGACAGAGCCCGACAGAGCCCGACAGGGCCCGACAGACCCGACAGGGCCCGACAGAGCCCGACAGAGCCCGACAGGGCCCACTAGAGCCCAGTAGAGCCTGACAGAGCCCAGTAGAGCCCGACAGAGCCCGACAGAGCTCGACAGAGCCCGTCAGGGCCCGACAGGGCCCGACAGGGCCCGACAGAGCCCGATAGAGCCCGACAGGGCCCGACAGAGCCCGACAGAGCCCGACAGGGCCCAGTAGAGCCCGACAGAGCCCGACAGAGCCCGACAGAGCCCGACAGAGCACGACAGGGCCCGACAGGGCCCGACAGGGCCCGACAGAGCCCGACAGGGCCCGGTAGAGCCCGACAGAGCCCGACAGAGCCCAGTAGAGCCCAGTAGAGCCCAGTAGAGCCCGACAGAGCCCGACAGAGCCCGACAGAGCCCGACAGAGACCAGTTGAGCCCGACAGAGCCCGACAGAGCCCGACAGAGCCAGACAGAGCCCAGTAGAGCCCAGAAGAGCCCGACAGAGCCCGACAGAGCCCGACAGGGCCCGACAGAGCCCGACAGATCCCGACAGGGCCCGACAGGGCCCGACAGAGCCCGACAGGGCCCGACAGGGCCCGACAGAGCCCGACAGGGCCCGACAGGGCCCGACAGAGCCCGACAGGGCCCGAGAGAGCCCGACAGAGCGCGACAGAGCCCGACAGAGCCCGACAGGGCCCGACAGGGCCCAGTAGAGCCCGACAGAGCCCGACAGAGCCCGACAGGGCCCGACAGGGCCCAGTAGAGCCCCACAGACCCCGACAGAGCCCGACAGGGCCCGACAGGGCCCAGTAGAGCCCGACAGAGCCCGACAGAGCCCGACAGGGCCCAACAGGGCCCGACAGGGCCCAGTAGAGCCCGACAGAGCCCGACAGGGCCCAAGAGAGCCCGACAGAGCCCGACAGAGCCCGACAGAGCGCGACAGGGCCCAGTAGAGCCCGACAGAGCCCGACAGAGCCCGACAGAGCCCGACAGAGCCCGACAGGGCCCGACAGAGCCCGACAGGGCCCGACAGGGCCCGACAGAGCCCGACAGAGCCCAGTAGAGCCCGACAGAGCCCGACAGAGCCCGACAGAGCCCGACAGGGCCTGACAGGGCCCGACAGAGCCCGACAGGGCCCGACAGAGCCCGACAGAGCCCGACAGAGCCCGACAGAGCCCGACAGGGCCCGACAGAGCCCAGTAGAGCCCGACAGAGCCCGACAGGGCCCGACAGGGCCCGACAGGGCCCAGTAGAGCCCGACAGAGCCCGACAGAGCCCAGTAGAGCCCAGTAGAGCCCGACAGAGCCCGACAGAGCCCGACAGAGCCCGACACAGCCCGACAGGGCCCGACAGGGCCCAACAGAGCCCGACAGGGCCCGACAGGGCCCGGCAGGGCCCGACAGAGCCCGACAGAGCCCGACAAAGCACGACAGAGCGCGACAGGGCCCAGTAGAGCCCGACAGAGCCCGACAGAGCCCGACAGGGCCCGACAGAGCCCGACAGAGCCCGACAGGGCCCAGTAGAGCCCGACAGAGCCCGACAGAGCCCAGTAGAGCCCAGTAGAGCCCAACAGAGCCCGACAGAGCCCGACAGATCCCGACAGAACCCGACAGAGCCCGACAGAGACCAGTTGAGCCCGACAGAGCCCGACAGAGCCCGACAGGGCCCGACAGGGCCCGACAGGGCCCAGTAGAGCCCGACAGAGCCCGACAGAGCCCGACAGAGCCCGACAGAGCCCAGTAGAGCCCGACAGAGCCCGACAGAGCCCGACAGACCCCGACAGGGCCCGACAGAGCCCGACAGAGCCCGACAGGGCCCGACAGAGCCCAGTAGAGCCCGACAGAGCCCGACAGAGCCCGACAGAGCTCGACAGGGCCCAGTAGAGCCCAGTAGAGCCCGACAGAGCCCAGTAGAGCCCGACAGAGCCCGACAGAGCCCGACAGAGCCCGACAGAGCCTGACAGAGCCCGACAGAGCCCGACAGGGCCCGACAGAGCCCGACAGGGCCCGACAGAGCCCGACAGAGCCCGACAGAGCCCGACAGGGCCCGACAGGGCCCGACAGAGCCTGACAGAGCCCAACAGGGCCCAGTAGAGCCCGACAGAGCCCGACAGAGCCCGACAGAGCCCAGTAGAGCCCGACAGAGCCCGACAGAGCCCGACAGGGCCCGACAGGGCCCGACAGGGCCCGACAGAGCCCAGTAGAGCCCGACAGAGCCCGACAGAGCCCGACAGGGCCCGATAGGGCCCAGTAGAGCCCGACAGAGCCCGACAGGGCCCGACAGAGCCCGACAGGGCCCGACAGAGCCCGACAGAGCCCGACAGGGCCCAGCAGAGCCCGACAGAGCCCGACAGGGCCCGACAGAGCCCGACAGGGCCCGACAGAGCCCGACAGGGCCCGACAGAGCCCGACAGAGCCCGACAGGGACTGACAGGGCCCAGTAGAGCCCAGTAGAGCCCGACAGAGCCCGACAGAGCCCGACAGAGCCCGACAGAGCCCGACAGGGCCTGACAGAGCCCGACAGAGCCCGACAGGGCCCAGTAGAACCCGACAGAGCCCGACAGAGCCCGACAGAGCCCGACAGGGCCTGACAGGGCCCGACAGAGCCCGACAGGGCCCGACAGGGCCCGACAGGGCCCGACAGAGCCCAGAAGAGCCCGACAGAGCCCGACAGAGCCCGACAGAGCCCGACAGGGCCCAGTAGAGCCCAGTAGAGCCCGACAGAGCCCAGTAGAGCCCGACAGAGACCGACAGAGACCGACAGGGCCCTACAGAGCCCGACAGAGCCCGACAGAGCCCGACAGAGCCCGACAGGGCCTGACAGAGCCCGACAGGGCCCAGTAGAGCCCGACAGAGCCCGACAGAGCCCAGTAGAGCCCGACAGAGCCCGACATAGCCCGACAGAGCCCGACAGGTCCCGACAGAGCCCGACAGAGCCCGACAGTGCCCGACAGAGCCCGACAGAGACTGACAGAGCCCAGTAGAGCCCGACAGAGCCCGACAGGGCCCGACAGGGCCCGACAGGGCCCAGTAGAGCCCGACAGAGCCCGACAGAGCCCAGTAGAGCCCAGTAGAGCCCGACAGAGCCCGACAGAGCCTGACAGAGCCCGACAGAACCCGACAGGGCCTGACAGGGCCTGACAGAGCCCGACAGAGCCCGACAGGGCCCGACAGAGCCCGAGAGGGCCCGACAGGGCCCAGTAGAGCCCGACAGAGCCCGACAGAGCCCGACAGAGCCTGACAGAGCCCGACAGGGCCCGACAGAGCCCGACAGAGCCCGACAGGGCCCGACAGAGCCCAGTAGAGCCCGACAGAGCCCGACAGAGCCCGACAGAGCCCAGTAGAGCCCGACAGAGCCCGATAGAGCCCGACAGGGCCCGACAGAGCCCGACAGGGCCCGACAGGGCCCGACAGAGCCCAGTAGAGCCCGACAGAGCCCGATAGAGCCCGACAGAGCCCGACAGAGCCCGACAGGGCCCAGTAGAGCCCAGTAGAGCCCGACAGATCCCAGTAGAGCCCGACAGAGCCCGACAGAGCCCGACAGAGCCCGACAGGGCCCGACAGGGCCCAGTAGAGCAGAACAGAGCCCGACAGAGCCCGACAGGGCCCTACAGGGCCCGACAGAGCCCGACAGAGCCCGACAGGGCCCGACAGAGCCCGACAGGGCCCAGTAGCGCCCGACAGAGCACGACAGAGCCCGACAGAGCCCAGTAGAGCCCGACAGAGCCCAGTAGAGCCCGACAGAGCCCGACAGGGCCCGACAGGGCCCAGTAGAGCCCAGTAGAGCCCGACAGAGCCCAGTAGAGCCCGACAGAGCCCGACAGAGCCCGACAGAGCCCGACAGGGCCCGACAGGGCCCGACAGGGCCCGACAGAGCCCGACAGGGCCCGACAGAGCCCGACAGAGCCCGACAGAGCCCGACAGGGCCCGACAGAGCCTGACAGAGCCCGACAGGGCCCAGTAGAACCCGACAGAGCCCGACAGAGCCCGACAGAGCCCGACAGAGCCCAGTAGAGCCCGACAGAGCCCGACAGAGCCCGACAGAGCCCGACAGGGCCCGACAGAGCCCGACAGAGCCCGACAGGGCCCGACAGAGCCCGACAGAGCCCGACAGGGCCCGACAGGGCCCGACAGAGCCCGACAGAGCCCGACAGGGCCCAGCAGAGCCCGACAGAGCCCGACAGAGCCCGACAGAGCCCGACAGGGCCCGACAGAGCCCGACAGGGCCCGACAGAGCCCGACAGAGCCCGACAGGGCCCGACAGGGCCCAGTAGAGCCCGACAGAGCCCGACAGAGCCCGACAGAGCCCGACAGAGCCCGACAGGGCCCGACAGAGCCCGACAGAGCCCGACAGAGCCCGACAGGGCCCAGTAGACCCCGACAGAGCCCGACAGAGCCCGACAGAGCCCGACAGGGCCCGACAGAGCCCGACAGAGCCCGACAGGGCCCGACAGGGCCCGACAGGGCCCGACAGAGCCCAGTAGAGCCCGACAGAGCCCGACAGAGCCCGACAGAGCCCGACAGGGCCCAGTAGAGCCCAGTAGAGCCCGACAGAGCCCAGTAGAGCCCGACAGAGCCCGACAGAGCCCGACAGAGCCCGACAGAGCCCGACAGGGCCCGACAGGGCCCGACAGAGCCCGACAGGGCCCTACAGAGCCCGACAGGGCCCAGTAGAGCCCAACAGAGCCCGACAGAGCCCAGTAGAGCCCGACAGAGCCCGACAGAGCCCGACAGAGCCCGACAGAGCCCGACAGGTCCCGACAGGGCCCAACAGAGCCCGACAGAGCCCGACAGAGCCCGACAGAGCCCAGTAGAGCCCGACAGAGCCCGACAGGGCCCGACAGGGCCTGACAGGGCCCAGTAGAGCCCGACAGAGCCCGACAGAGCCCAGTAGAGCCCAGTAGAGCCCGACAGAGCCCGACAGAGCCCGACAGAGCCCGACAGAGCCCGACAGAGCCCAGTAGAGCCCGACAGAGCCCGACAGAGCCCGACAGAGCCCGACAGAGCCCGACAGGGCCCGACAGACCCGACAGGGCCCGACAGAGCACGACAGGGCCCGACAGAGCCCAGTAGAGCCCGACAGAGCCCAGTAGAGCCCGACAGAGCCCGACAGAGCCCGACAGGGCCCAGTAGAGCCCAGTAGAGCCCGACAGAGCCCAGTAGAGCCCGAGAGAGCCCGACAGAGCCCGACAGAGCCCGACAGGGCCCGACAGGGCCCGACAGGGCCCGACAGAGCCCGACAGGGCCCGACAGAGCCTGACAGAGCCCGACAGGGCCCAGTAGAGCCCGACAGAGCCCGACAGAGCCCGACAGAACCCGACAGAGCCCGACAGAGCCCGACAGAGCCCGACAGGGCCCGACAGGGCCCGACAGAGCCTGACAGAGCCCGACAGGGCCCAGTAGAGCCCGACAGAGCCCGACAGAGCCCAGTAGAGCCCAGTAGAGCCCGACAGAGCCCGACAGAGCCCGACAGAGCCCGACATAACCCGACAGAGCCCGACAGAGACCAGTTGAGCCCGACAGAGCCCGACAGAGCCCGACAGAGCCCGACAGGGCCCGACAGGTCCCAGTAGAGCCCGACAGAGCCCGACAGAGCCCGACAGAGCCCGACAGGGCCCGACAGAGCCCAGTAGAGCCCGACAGAGCCCGACAGAGCCCGACAGAGCCCGACAGGGCCCGACAGAGCCCGACAGAGCCCGACAGGGCCCGACAGAGCCCGACAGAGCGCGACAGAGCCCGACAGGGCCCGACAGAGCCCGACAGAACCCGACAGGGCCCAGAAGAGCCCGACAGAGCCCGACAGGGCCCAGTAGAGCCCGACAGAGCCCGACAGAGCCCGACAGAGCCCGACAGGGCCCGACAGGGCCCGACAGGGCCCAGTAGAGCCCGACAGAGCCCGACAGGGCCCGACAGAGCCCGACAGAGCCCGACAGAGCCCGACAGGGCCCGACAGGGCCCGACAGGGCCCAGTAGAGCCCGACAGAGCCCGACAGAGCCCGACATGGCCCGACAGGGCCCAGTAGAGCCTGACAGAGCCCGACAGAGCCCGACAGAGCCCGACAGGGCCCGACAGGGCCCGACAGAGCCCGACAGGGCCCGACAGGGCCCAGTAGAGCCCGACAGAGCCCGACAGGGCCCAACAGAGCCCGACAGAGCCCGACAGAGCGCGACAGGGCCCAGTAGAGCCCGACAGAGCCCGACAGAGCCCGACAGAGCCCGACGGGGCCCGACAGGGCCCGACAGAGCCCGACAGGGCCCGACAGGGCCCGACAGAGCCCGACAGAGCCCGACAGGGCCCGACAGGGCCCAGTAGAGCCCGACAGAGCCCGACAGAGCCCGACAGAGCCCGACAGGGCCCGACAGGGCCCGACAGAGCCCGACAGAGCCCGACAGAGCCCGACAGGGCCCGACAGAGCCCGACAGGGCCCAGTAGAGCCCGACAGAGCCCGACAGAGCCCGACAGAGCCCAGTAGAGCCCGACAGAGCCCGACAGGGCCCGACAGGGCCCGACAGGGCACAGTAGAGCCCGACAGAGCCCGACAGAGCCCAGTAGAGCCCAGAAGAGCCCGACAGAGCCCGACAGAGCCCGACAGAGCCCGACAGAGCCCGACAGGGCCCGACAGAGCCCGACAGGGCCCAGTAGAGCCCGACAGAGCCCGACAGAGCCTGACAGAGCCCGACAGGGCCCGACAGGGCCCGACAGAGCCCGACAGAGCCCGACAGGGCCCAGTAGAGCCCGACAGAGCCCGACAGAGCCCGACAGAGCCCGACAGAGCCCGAGAGGGCCCGACAGGGCCCGACAGAGCCCGACAGGGCCCGACAGGGCCCGAAAGGGCCCGACAGGGCCCAGTAGAGCCCGACAGAGCCCGACAGAGCCCGACAGAACACGACAGGGCCCGACAGAGCCCGACAGAGCCCGACAGGGCCCGACAGGGCCCGACAGGGCCCGACAGGGCCCAGTAGGGCCCGACAGAGCCCGACAGGGCCCGACAGAGCCCGACAGAGCCCGACAGAGCCCAGTAGAGCCCAGTAGAGCCCGACAGAGCCCAGTAGACCCCGACAGAGCCCGACAGAGCCCGACAGAGCCCGACAGAGCCCGACAGGACCCGACAGGACCCGACAGAGCCCGACAGGGCCCGACAGGTCCCAGTAGAGCCCGACAGAGCCCGACAGAGCCCAGTAGAGCCCGACAGAGCCCGACGTAGCCCGACAGAGCCCGACAGGGCCCGACAGAGCCCGACAGAGCCCGACAGGGCCCGACAGGGCCCGACAGAGCCTGACAGAGCCCAGTAGAGCCCGACAGAGCCCGACAGGGCCCGACAGGGCCCGACAGGGCCCAGTAGAGCCCGACAGAGCCCGACAGAGCCCAGTAGAGCCCGACAGAGCCCGACAGAGCCCGACAGAGCCCGACAGAGCCCGACAGGGCCCGACAGAGCCCGACAGAGCCGGACAGGGCCCGACAGAGCCCGACAGAGCCCGACAGGGCCCAGTAGAGCCCGACAGAGCCCGACAGAGCCCGACAGGGCCCGACAGAGCCCAGTAGAGCCCAACAGAGCCCGACAGAGCCCGACAGAGCCCGACAGGGCCCAGTAGAGCCCAGTAGAGCCCGACAGAGCCCAGTAGAGCCCGACAGAGCCCGACAGAGCCCGACAGAGCCCGTCAGGGCCCGACAGGGCCCGACAGAGCCCGACAGGGCCCGACAGGGCCCGACAGAGCCCGACAGAGCCCGACAGGGCCCGACAGAGCCCGACAGAGCCCGACAGGGCCCAGTAGAGCCCGACAGAGCCCGACAGAGCCCGACAGGGCCCGACAGGGCCCAGTAGAGCCCGACAGAGCCCGACAGAGCCCGACAGGGCCCAACAGGGCCCGACAGGGCCCAGTAGAGCCCGACAGAGCCCGACAGGGCCCAACAGAGCCCGACAGAGCCCGACAGAGCCCGACAGAGCGCGACAGGGCCCAGTAGAGCCCGACAGAGCCCGACAGAGCCCGACAGAGCCCGACAGGGCCCGACAGAGCCCGACAGAGCCCGACAGGGCCCGACAGGGCCCGACAGGGCCCGACAGAGCCCGACAGGGCCCGACAGGGCCCGACAGAGCCCGACAGAGCCCAGTAGACCCCAAGAGCCCGACAGAGTCCGACAGAGCCCGACAGGGCCTGACAGGGCCCGACAGAGCCCGACAGGGCCCGACAGAGCCCGACAGAGCCCGACAGAGCCCGACAGAGCCCGACAGGGCCCGACAGAGCCCAGTAGAGCCCGACAGAGCCCGACAGAGCCCGACAGAACACGACAGGGCCCGACAGAGCCCGACAGAGCCCGACAGGGCCCGACAGGGCCCGACAGGGCCCGACAGGGCCCAGTAGGGCCCGACAGAGCCCGACAGGGCCCGACAGAGCCCGACAGAGCCCGACAGAGCCCAGTAGAGCCCAGTAGAGCCCGACAGAGCCCAGTAGACCCCGACAGAGCCCGACAGAGCCCGACAGAGCCCGACAGAGCCCGACAGGACCCGACAGGACCCGACAGAGCCCGACAGGGCCCGACAGGTCCCAGTAGAGCCCGACAGAGCCCGACAGAGCCCAGTAGAGCCCGACAGAGCCCGACGTAGCCCGACAGAGCCCGACAGGGCCCGACAGAGCCCGACAGAGCCCGACAGGGCCCGACAGGGCCCGACAGAGCCTGACAGAGCCCAGTAGAGCCCGACAGAGCCCGACAGGGCCCGACAGGGCCCGACAGGGCCCAGTAGAGCCCGACAGAGCCCGACAGAGCCCAGTAGAGCCCAGTAGAGCCCGACAGAGCCCGACAGAGCCCGACAGAGCCCGACAGGGCCCGACAGAGCCCGACAGAGCCGGACAGGGCCCGACAGAGCCCGACAGAGCCCGACAGGGCCCAGTAGAGCCCGACAGAGCCCGACAGAGCCCGACAGGGCCCGACAGAGCCCAGTAGAGCCCAACAGAGCCCGACAGAGCCCGACAGAGCCCGACAGGGCCCAGTAGAGCCCAGTAGAGCCCGACAGAGCCCAGTAGAGCCCGACAGAGCCCGACAGAGCCCGACAGAGCCCGTCAGGGCCCGACAGGGCCCGACAGAGCCCGACAGGGCCCGACAGGGCCCGACAGAGCCCGACAGAGCCCGACAGGGCCCGACAGAGCCCGACAGAGCCCGACAGGGCCCAGTAGAGCCCGACAGAGCCCGACAGAGCCCGACAGAGCCCGACAGAGCACGACAGGGCCCGACAGGGCCCGACAGGGCCCGACAGAGCCCGACAGGGCCCGGTACAGCCCAACAGAGCCCGACAGAGCCCAGTAGAGCCCAGTAGAGCCCAGTAGAGCCCGACAGAGCCCGACAGAGCCCGACAGAGCCCGACAGAGCCCGACAGAGACTAGTTGAGCCCGACAGAGCCCGACAGAGCCCGACAGAGCCCAGTAGAGCCCGACAGAGCCCGACAGAGCCCGACAGAGCCCGACAGGGCCCGACAGAGCCCGACAGAGCCCGACAGGGCCCGACAGGGCCCGACAGGGCCCGACAGAGCCCGACAGAGCCCGACAGAGCGCGACAGAGCCCGACAGAGCCCGACAGGGCCCGACAGGGCCCAGTAGAGCCCGACAGAGCCCGACAGAGCCCGACAGGGCCCGACAGGGCCCAGTAGAGCCCGACATAGCCCGACAGAGCCCGACAGGGCCCGACAGGGCCCAGTAGAGCCCGACAGAGCCCGACAGAGCCCGACAGGGCCCAACAGGGCCCGACAGGGCCCAGTAGAGCCCGACAGAGCCCGACAGGGCCCAACAGAGCCCGACAGAGCCCGACAGAGCCCGACAGAGCGCGACAGGGCCCAGTAGAGCCCGACAGAGCCCGACAGAGCCCGACAGAGCCCGACAGGGCCCGACAGAGCCCGACAGAGCCCGACAGGGCCCGACAGGGCCCGACAGAGCCCGACAGAGCCCGACAGGGCCCGACAGGGCCCGACAGAGCCCGACAGAGCCCAGTAGACCCCAAGAGCCCGACAGAGTCCGACAGAGCCCGACAGGGCCTGACAGGGCCCGACAGAGCCCGACAGGGCCCGACAGAGCCCGACAGAGCCCGACAGAGCCCGACAGAGCCCAACAGGGCCCGACAGAGCCCAGTAGAGCCCGACAGAGCCCGACAGGGCCCGACAGGGCCCGACAGGGCCCAGTAGAGCCCGACAGAGCCCGACAGAGCCCAGTAGAGCCCAGTAGAGCCCGACAGAGCCCGACAGAGCCCGACAGAGCCCGACAGGGCCCGACAGAGCCCGACAGGGCCCGACAGGGCCCGACAGAGCCCGACAGGGCCCGACAGGGCCCGACAGAGCCCAGTAGAGCCCGACAGAGCCCGACAGGGCCCGACAGGGCCCGACAGAGCCCGACAGAGCCCAGTAGAGCTCGACAGAGCCCGACAGAGCCCGACAGAGCCCGACAGGGCCCGACAGACCCGACAGGGCCCGACAGAGCACGACAGGGCCCGACAGAGCCCAGCAGAGCCCGACAGAGCCCAGTAGAGCCCGACAGAGCCCGACAGAGCCCGACAGGGCCCAGTAGAGCCCAGTAGAGCCCGACAGAGCCCAGTAGAGCCCGAGAGAGCCCGACAGAGCCCGACAGAGCCCGACAGGGCCCGACAGGGCCCGACAGGGCCCGTCAGAGCCCGACAGGGCCCGACAGAGCCTGACAGAGCCCGACAGGGCCCAGTAGAGCCCGACAGAGCCCGACAGAGCCCGACAGAGCCCGACAGGGCCCGACAGAGCCCAGTAGAGCCCAACAGAGCCCGACAGAGCCCGACAGAGCCCGACAGGGCCCAGTAGAGCCCAGTAGAGCTCGACAGAGCCCAGTAGAGCCCGACAGAGCCCGACAGAGCCCGACAGAGCCCGTCAGGGCCCGACAGGGCCCGACAGAGCCCGACAGGGCCCGACAGGGCCCGACAGAGCCCGACAGAGCCCGACAGGGCCCGACAGAGCCCGACAGAGCCCGACAGGGCCCAGTAGAGCCCGACAGAGCCCGACAGAGCCCGACAGAGCACGACAGGGCCCGACAGGGCCCGACAGGGCCCGACAGAGCCCGACAGGGCCCGGTACAGCCCAACAGAGCCCGACAGAGCCCAGTAGAGCCCAGTAGAGCCCAGTAGAGCCCGACAGAGCCCGACAGAGCCCGACAGAGCCCGACAGAGCCCGACAGTGACCAGTTGAGCCCGACAGAGCCCGACAGAGCCCGACAGAGCCCGACAGAGCCCAGTAGAGCCCGACAGAGCCCGACAGAGCCCGACAGAGCCCGACAGGGCCCGACAGAGCCCGACAGAGCCCGACAGGGCCCGACAGGGCCCGACAGAGCCCGACAGGGCCCGACAGGGCCCGACAGGGCCCGACAGAGCCCGACAGAGCCCGACAGAGCGCGACAGAGCCCGACAGAGCCCGACAGGGCCCGACAGGGCCCAGTAGAGCCCGACAGAGCCCGACAGAGCCCGACAGGGCCCGACAGGGCCCAGTAGAGCCCGACAGAGCCCGACAGAGCCCGACAGGGCCCGACAGGGCCCAGTAGAGCCCGACAGAGCCCGACAGAGCCCGACAGGGCCCAACAGGGCCCGACAGGGCCCAGTAGAGCCCGACAGAGCCCGACAGGGCCCAACAGAGCCCGACAGAGCCCGACAGAGCCCGACAGAGCGCGACAGGGCCCAGTAGAGCCCGACAGAGCCCGACAGAGCCCGACAGAGCCCGACAGGGCCCGACAGAGCCCGACAGAGCCCGACAGGGCCCGACAGGGCCCGACAGGGCCCGACAGAGCCCGACAGGGCCCGACAGGGCCCGACAGAGCCCGACAGAGCCCAGTAGACCCCAAGAGCCCGACAGAGTCCGACAGAGCCCGACAGGGCCTGACAGGGCCCAACAGAGCCCGACAGGGCCCGACAGAGCCCGACAGAGCCCGACAGAGCCCGACAGAGCCCGACAGGGCCCGACAGAGCCCAGTAGAGCCCGACAGAGCCCGACAGGGCCCGACAGGGCCCGACAGGGCCCAGTAGAGCCCGACAGAGCCCGACAGAGCCCAGTAGAGCCCAGTAGAGCCTGACAGAGCCCGACAGAGCCCGACAGAGCCCGACAGGGCCCGACAGAGCCCGACAGGGCCCGACAGGGCCCGACAGAGCCCGACAGGGCCCGACAGGGCCCGACAGGGCCCGACAGAGCCCGACAGAGCCCGACAGAGCACGACAGAGCGCGACAGGGCCCAGTAGAGCCCGACAGAGCCCGACTGAGCCCGACAGAGCCCGACAGGGCCCGACAGAGCCCGACAGAGCCCGACAGGGCCCAGTAGAGCCCGACAGAGCCCGACAGAGCCCAGTAGAGCCCAGTAGAGCCCAACAGAGCCCGACAGAGCCCGACAGATCCCGACAGAACCCGACAGAGCCCGACAGAGACCAGTTGAGCCCGACAGAGCCCGACAGAGCCCGACAGGGCCCGACAGGGCCCGACAGGGCCCAGTAGAGCCCGACAGAGCCCGACCGAGCCCGACAGAGTCCGACAGAGCCCAGTAGAGCCCGACAGAGCCCGACAGAGCCCGACAGACCCCGACAGGGCCCGACAGAGCCCGACAGAGCCCGACAGGGCCCGACAGAGCCCAGTAGAGCCCGACAGAGCCCGACAGAGCCCGACAGAGCCCGACAGGGTCCAGTAGAGCCCAGTAGAGCCCGACAGAGCCCAGTAGAGCCCGACAGAGCCCGACAGAGCCCGACAGAGCCCGAGAGAGCCTGACAGGGCCCGACAGAGCCCGACAGGGCCCGACAGAGCCCGACAGAGCCCGACAGGGCCCGACAGGGCCCGACAGAGCCTGACAGAGCCCAACAGGGCCCAGTAGAGCCCGACAGAGCCCGACAGAGCCCGACAGAGCCCGACAGAGCCCAGTAGAGCCCGACAGAGCCCGACAGAGCCCGACAGGGCCCGACAGGGCCCGACAGGGCCCAGTAGAGCCCGACAGAGCCCGACAGGGCCCGACAGGGCCCGACAGGGCCCAGTAGAGCCCGACAGAGCCCGACAGGGCCCGACAGAGCCCGACAGGGCCCGACAGAGCCCGACAGAGCCCGACAGGGCCCAGCAGAGCCCGACAGAGCCCGACAGAGCCCGACAGAGCCCGACAGGGCCCGACAGAGCCCGACAGGGCCCGACAGATCCCGACAGAGCCCAACAGGGCCCAGTAGAGCCCGACAGAGCCCGACAGGGCCCAGTAGAGCCCAGTAGAGCCCGACAGAGCCCGACAGAGCCCGACAGAGCCCGACAGAGCCCGACAGGGCCCGACAGAGCCCGACAGAGCCCGACAGGGCCCAGTAGAACCCGACAGAGCCCGACAGAGCCCGACAGAGCCCGACAGAGCCCGACAGGGCCTGACAGGGCCCGACAGAACCCGACAGGGCCCGAGAGGGCCCGACAGGGCCCGACAGAGCCCAGTAGAGCCCGACAGAGCCCGACAGAGCCCGACAGAGCCCGACAGGGCCCAGTAGAGCCCAGTAGAGCCCGACAGAGCCCAGTAGAGCCCGACAGAGCCCGACATAGCCCGACAGGGCCCGACAGAGCCCGACAGAGCCCGACAGAGCCCGACAGAGACCAGTTGAGCCCGACAGGGCACGACAGGGCCCGACAGAGCCCGACAGAGCCCGACAGGGCCCAGTAGAGCCCGACAGAGCCCGACAGAGCCCAGTAGAGCCCAGTAGAGCCCGACAGAGCCCGACAGAACCCGACAGAGCCCGACAGAGACCAGTTGAGCCCGACAGAGCCCGACAGAGCCCGACAGAGCCCGACAGGGCCCGACAGGGCCCAGTAGAGCCCGACAGAGCCCGACAGAGCCCGACAGAGCCCGACAGGGCCCGACAGAGCCCGACAGAGCCCAGTAGAGCCCAGTAGAGCCCGACAGAGCCCGACAGAGCCCGACAGAGCCCGACAGAGCCCGACAGAGACCAGTTGAGCCCGACAGAGCCCGACAGAGCCCGACAGGGCCCGACAGGGCCCAGTAGAGCCCGACAGAGCCCGACAGAGCCCAGTAGAGCCCAGTAGAGCCCGACAGAGCCCGACAGAGCCCGACAGAGCCCGACAGAGCCCGACAGGGCCCGACAGGGCCCAACAGAGCCCGACAGGGCCCGACAGGGCCCGACAGGGCCCGACAGAGCCCGACAGAGCCCGACAAAGCACGACAGAGCGCGACAGGGCCCAGTAGAGCCCGACAGAGCCCGACAGAGCCCGACAGGGCCCGACAGAGCCCGACAGAGCCCGACAGGGCCCAGTAGAGCCCGACAGAGCCCGACAGAGCCCAGTAGAGCCCAGTAGAGCCCAACAGAGCCCGACAGAGCCCGACAGATCCCGACAGAACCCGACAGAGCCCGACAGAGACCAGTTGAGCCCGACAGAGCCCGACAGAGCCCGACAGGGCCCGACAGGGCCCGACAGGGCCCAGTAGAGCCCGACAGAGCCCGACAGAGCCCGACAGAGCCCGACAGAGCCCAGTAGAGCCCGACAGAGCCCGACAGAGCCCGACAGACCCCGACAGGGCCCGACAGAGCCCGACAGAGCCCGACAGGGCCCGACAGAGCCCAGTAGAGCCCGACAGAGCCCGACAGAGCCCGACAGAGCCCGACAGGGCCCAGTAGAGCCCAGTAGAGCCCGACAGAGCCCAGTAGAGCCCGACAGAGCCCGACAGAGCCCGACAGAGCCCGACAGAGCCTGACAGAGCCCGACAGAGCCCGACAGGGCCCGACAGAGCCCGACAGGGCCCGACAGAGCCCGACAGAGCCCGACAGAGCCCGACAGGGCCCGACAGGGCCCGACAGAGCCTGACAGAGCCCAACAGGGCCCAGTAGAGCCCGACAGAGCCCGACAGAGCCCGACAGGGCCCGACAGGGCCCGACAGGGCCCGACAGAGCCCAGTAGAGCCCGACAGAGCCCGACAGAGCCCGACAGGGCCCGATAGGGCCCAGTAGAGCCCGACAGAGCCCGACAGGGCCCGACAGAGCCCGACAGGGCCCGACAGAGCCCGACAGAGCCCGACAGGGCCCAGCAGAGCCCGACAGAGCCCGACAGGGCCCGACAGAGCCCGACAGGGCCCGACAGAGCCCGACAGGGCCCGACAGAGCCCGACAGAGCCCGACAGGGACTGACAGGGCCCAGTAGAGCCCAGTAGAGCCCGACAGAGCCCGACAGAGCCCGACAGAGCCCGACAGAGCCCGACAGGGCCCGACAGAGCCCGACAGAGCCCGACAGGGCCCAGTAGAACCCGACAGAGCCCGACAGAGCCCGACAGAGCCCGACAGGGCCTGACAGGGCCCGACAGAGCCCGACAGGGCCCGACAGGGCCCGACAGGGCCCGACAGAGCCCAGAAGAGCCCGACAGAGCCCGACAGAGCCCGACAGAGCCCGACAGAGCCCGACAGGGCCCAGTAGAGCCCAGTAGAGCCCGACAGAGCCCAGTAGAGCCCGACAGAGACCGACAGAGACCGACAGGGCCCTACAGAGCCCGACAGAGCCCGACAGAGCCCGACAGAGCCCGACAGGGCCTGACAGAGCCCGACAGGGCCCAGTAGAGCCCGACAGAGCCCGACAGAGCCCAGTAGAGCCCGACAGAGCCCGACATAGCCCGACAGAGCCCGACAGGTCCCGACAGAGCCCGACAGAGCCCGACAGTGCCCGACAGAGCCCGACAGAGCCTGACAGAGCCCAGTAGAGCCCGACAGAGCCCGACAGGGCCCGACAGGGCCCGACAGGGCCCAGTAGAGCCCGACAGAGCCCGACAGAGCCCAGTAGAGCCCAGTAGAGCCCGACAGAGCCCGACAGAGCCCGACAGAGCCCGACAGAACCCGACAGGGCCTGACAGGGCCTGACAGAGCCCGACAGAGCCCGACAGGGCCCGACAGAGCCCGAGAGGGCCCGACAGGGCCCAGTAGAGCCCGACAGAGCCCGACAGAGCCCGACAGAGCCTGACAGAGCCCGACAGGGCCCGACAGAGCCCGACAGAGCCCGACAGGGCCCGACAGAGCCCAGTAGAGCCCGACAGAGCCCGACAGAGCCCGACAGAGCCCAGTAGAGCCCGACAGAGCCCGATAGAGCCCGACAGGGCCCGACAGAGCCCGACAGGGCCCGACAGGGCCCGACAGAGCCCAGTAGAGCCCGACAGAGCCCGATAGAGCCCGACAGAGCCCGACAGAGCCCGACAGGGCCCAGTAGAGCCCAGTAGAGCCCGACAGATCCCAGTAGAGCCCGACAGAGCCCGACAGAGCCCGACAGAGCCCGACAGGGCCCGACAGGGCCCAGTAGAGCAGAACAGAGCCCGACAGAGCCCGACAGAGCCCGACAGGGCCCTACAGGGCCCGACAGAGCCCGACAGAGCCCGACAGGGCCCGACAGAGCCCGACAGGGCCCAGTAGAGCCCAGTAGAGCCCGACAGAGCCCGACAGGGCCCGACAGGGCCCAGTAGAGCCCAGTAGAGCCCGACAGAGCCCAGTAGAGCCCGACAGAGCCCGACAGAGCCCGACAGAGCCCGACAGGGCCCGACAGGGCCCGACAGGGCCCGACAGAGCCCGACAGGGCCCGACAGAGCCCGACAGAGCCCGACAGAGCCCGACAGGGCCCGAGAGAGCCTGACAGAGCCCGACAGGGCCCAGTAGAACCCGACAGAGCCCGACAGAGCCCGACAGAGCCCGACAGAGCCCAGTAGAGCCCGACAGAGCCCGACAGAGCCCGACAGAGCCCGACAGGGCCCGACAGAGCCCGACAGAGCCCGACAGGGCCCGACAGAGCCCGACAGAGCCCGACAGAGCCCGACAGGGCCCAGCAGAGCCCGACAGAGCCCGACAGAGCCCGACAGAGCCCGACAGGGCCCGACAGAGCCCGACAGGGCCCGAAAGAGCCCGACAGAGCCCGACAGGGCCCGACAGGGCCCAGTAGAGCCCGACAGAGCCCGACAGGGCCCGACAGAGCCCGACAGAGCCCGACAGGGCCCGACAGAGCCCGACAGAGCCCGACAGAGCCCGACAGGGCCCAGTAGACCCCGACAGAGCCCGACAGAGCCCGACAGAGCCCGACAGGGCCCGACAGAGCCCGACAGAGCCCGACAGGGCCCGACAGGGCCCGACAGGGCCCGACAGAGCCCAGTAGAGCCCGACAGAGCCCGACAGAGCCCGACAGAGCCCGACAGGGCCCAGTAGAGCCCAGTAGAGCCCGACAGAGCCCAGTAGAGCCCGACAGAGTCCGACAGAGCCCGACAGAGCCCGACAGAGCCCGACAGGGCCCGACAGGGCCCGACAGAGCCCGACAGGGCCCTACAGAGCCCGACAGGGCCCAGTAGAGCCCAACAGAGCCCGACAGAGCCCAGTAGAGCCCGACAGAGCCCGACAGAGCCCGACAGAGCCCGACAGAGCCCGACAGGGCCCGACAGGGCCCGACAGGGCCCGACAGAGCCCGACAGAGCCCGACAGAGCCCAGTAGAGCCCGACAGAGCCCGACAGGGCCCGACAGGGCCCGACAGGGCCCAGTAGAGCCCGACAGAGCCCGACAGAGCCCAGTAGAGCCCAGTAGAGCCCGACAGAGCCTGACAGAGCCCGACAGAGCCCGACAGAGCCCGACAGAGCCCAGTAGAGCCCGACAGAGCCCGACAGAGCCCGACAGAGCCCGACAGAGCCCGACAGGGCCCGACAGACCCGACAGGGCCCGACAGAGCACGACAGGGCCCGACAGAGCCCAATAGAGCCCGACAGAGCCCAGTAGAGCCCGACAGAGCCCGACAGAGCCCGACAGGGCCCAGTAGAGCCCAGTAGAGCCCGACAGAGCCCAGTAGAGCCCGAGAGAGCCCGACAGAGCCCGACAGAGCCCGACAGGGCCCGACAGGGCCCGACAGGGCCCGACAGAGCCCGACAGGGCCCGACAGAGCCTGACAGAGCCCGACAGGGCCCAGTAGAGCCCGACAGAGCCCGACAGAGCCCGACAGAACCCGACAGAGCCCGACAGAGCCCGACAGAGCCCGACAGGGCCCGACAGGGCCCGACAGAGCCTGACAGAGCCCGACAGGGCCCAGTAGAGCCCGACAGAGCCCGACAGAGCCCAGTAGAGCCCAGTAGAGCCCGACAGAGCCCGACAGAGCCCGACAGAGCCCGACATAACCCGACAGAGCCCGACAGAGACCAGTTGAGCCCGACAGAGCCCGACAGAGCCCGACAGAGCCCGACAGGGTCCGACAGGTCCCAGTAGAGCCCGACAGAGCCCGACAGAGCCCGACAGAGCCCGACAGGGCCCGACAGAGCCCAGTAGAGCCCGACAGAGCTCGACAGAGCCCGACAGAGCCCGACAGGGCCCGACAGAGCCCGACAGAGCCCGACAGGGCCCGACAGAGCCCGACAGAGCGCGACAGAGCCCGACAGGGCCCGACAGAGCCCGACAGAACCCGACAGGGCCCAGTAGAGCCCGACAGAGCCCGACAGGGCCCAGTAGAGCCCGACAGAGCCCGACAGAGCCCGACAGAGCCCGACAGGGCCCGACAGGGCCCGACAGGGCCCAGTAGAGCCCGACAGAGCCCGACAGGGCCCGACAGAGCCCGACAGAGCCCGACAGAGCCCGACAGGGCCCGACAGGGCCCGACAGGGCCCAGTAGAGCCCGACAGAGCCCGACAGAGCCCGACATAGCCCGACAGGGCCCAGTAGAGCCTGACAGAGCCCGACAGAGCCCGACAGAGCCCGACAGGGCCCGACAGGGCCCGACAGAGCCCGACAGGGCCCGACAGGGCCCAGTAGAGCCCGACAGAGCCCGACAGGGCCCGACAGGGCCCAGTAGAGCCCGACAGAGCCCGACAGAGCCCGACAGGGCCCGACAGGGCCCGACAGAGCCCGACAGAGCCCGACAGGGCCCGACAGGGCCCGACAGAGCCCGACAGAGCCCGACAGGGCCCGACAGGGCCCAGTAGAGCCCGACAGAGCCCGACAGAGCCCGACAGAGCCCGACAGGGCCCGACAGGGCCCGACAGAGCCCGACAGAGCCCGACAGGGCCCGACAGAGCCCGACAGGGCCCAGTAGAGCCCGACAGAGCCCGACAGAGCCCGACAGAGCCCAGTAGAGCCCGACAGAGCCCGACAGGGCCCGACAGGGCCCGACAGGGCACAGTAGAGCCCGACAGAGCCCGACAGAGCCCAGTAGAGCCCAGAAGAGCCCGACAGAGCCCGACAGAGCCCGACAGAGCCCGACAGAGCCCGACAGGGCCCGACAGAGCCCGACAGGGCCCAGTAGAGCCCGACAGAGCCCGACAGAGCCTGACAGAGCCCGACAGGGCCCGACAGGGCCCGACAGAGCCCGACAGAGCCCGACAGGGCCCAGTAGAGCCCGACAGAGCCCGACAGAGCCCGACAGAGCCCGACAGAGCCCGAGAGGGCCCGACAGGGCCCGACAGAGCCCGACAGGGCCCGACAGGGCCCGAAAGGGCCCGACAGGGCCCAGTAGAGCCCGACAGAGCCCGACAGAGCCCGACAGAACACGACAGGGCCCGACAGAGCCCGACAGAGCCCGACAGGGCCCGACAGGGCCCGACAGGGCCCGACAGGGCCCAGTAGGGCCCGACAGAGCCCGACAGGGCCCGACAGAGCCCGACAGAGCCCGACAGAGCCCAGTAGAGCCCAGTAGAGCCCGACAGAGCCCAGTAGACCCCGACAGAGCCCGACAGAGCCCGACAGAGCCCGACAGAGCCCGACAGGACCCGACAGGACCCGACAGAGCCCGACAGGGCCCGACAGGTCCCAGTAGAGCCCGACAGAGCCCGACAGAGCCCAGTAGAGCCCGACAGAGCCCGACGTAGCCCGACAGAGCCCGACAGGGCCCGACAGAGCCCGACAGAGCCCGACAGGGCCCGACAGGGCCCGACAGAGCCTGACAGAGCCCAGTAGAGCCCGACAGAGCCCGACAGGGCCCGACAGGGCCCGACAGGGCCCAGTAGAGCCCGACAGAGCCCGACAGAGCCCAGTAGAGCCCAGTAGAGCCCGACAGAGCCCGACAGAGCCCGACAGAGCCCGACAGGGCCCGACAGAGCCCGACAGAGCCGGACAGGGCCCGACAGAGCCCGACAGAGCCCGACAGGGCCCAGTAGAGCCCGACAGAGCCCGACAGAGCCCGACAGAGCCCGACAGGGCCCGACAGAGCCCAGTAGAGCCCAACAGAGCCCGACAGAGCCCGACAGAGCCCGACAGGGCCCAGTAGAGCCCAGTAGAGCCCGACAGAGCCCAGTAGAGCCCGACAGAGCCCGACAGAGCCCGACAGAGCCCGTCAGGGCCCGACAGGGCCCGACAGAGCCCGACAGGGCCCGACAGGGCCCGACAGAGCCCGACAGAGCCCGACAGGGCCCGACAGAGCCCGACAGAGCCCGACAGGGCCCAGTAGAGCCCGACAGAGCCCGACAGAGCCCGACAGAGCCCGACAGAGCACGACAGGGCCCGACAGGGCCCGACAGGGCCCGACAGAGCCCGACAGGGCCCGGTACAGCCCAACAGAGCCCGACAGAGCCCAGTAGAGCCCAGTAGAGCCCAGTAGAGCCCGACAGAGCCCGACAGAGCCCGACAGAGCCCGACAGAGCCCGACAGTGACCAGTTGAGCCCGACAGAGCCCGACAGAGCCCGACAGAGCCCGACAGAGCCCGACAGAGCCCAGTAGAGCCCGACAGAGCCCGACAGAGCCCGACAGAGCCCGACAGGGCCCGACAGAGCCCGACAGAGCCCGACAGGGCCCGACAGGGCCCGACAGAGCCCGACAGGGCCCGACAGGGCCCGACAGGGCCCGACAGAGCCCGACAGAGCCCGACAGAGCGCGACAGAGCCCGACAGAGCCCGACAGGGCCCGACAGGGCCCAGTAGAGCCCGACAGAGCCCGACAGAGCCCGACAGGGCCCGACAGGGCCCAGTAGAGCCCGACAGAGCCCGACAGAGCCCGACAGGGCCCGACAGGGCCCAGTAGAGCCCGACAGAGCCCGACAGAGCCCGACAGGGCCCAACAGGGCCCGACAGGGCCCAGTAGAGCCCGACAGAGCCCGACAGGGCCCAACAGAGCCCGACAGAGCCCGACAGAGCCCGACAGAGCGCGACAGGGCCCAGTAGAGCCCGACAGAGCCCGACAGAGCCCGACAGAGCCCGACAGGGCCCGACAGAGCCCGACAGAGCCCGACAGGGCCCGACAGGGCCCGACAGAGCCCGACAGAGCCCGACAGGGCCCGACAGGGCCCGACAGAGCCCAGTAGACCCCAAGAGCCCGACAGAGTCCGACAGAGCCCGACAGGGCCTGACAGGGCCCGACAGAGCCCGACAGGGCCCGACAGAGCCCGACAGAGCCCGACAGAGCCCGACAGAGCCCGACAGGGCCTGACAGAGCCCAGTAGAGCCCGACAGAGCCCGACAGGGCCCGACAGGGCCCGACAGGGCCCAGTAGAGCCCGACAGAGCCCGACAGAGCCCAGTAGAGCCCAGTAGAGCCCGACAGAGCCCGACAGAGCCCGACAGAGCCCGACAGGGCCCGACAGAGCCCGACAGGGCCCGACAGGGCCCGACAGAGCCCGACAGGGCCCGACAGGGCCCGACAGAGCCCAGTAGAGCCCGACAGAGCCCGACAGGGCCCGACAGGGCCCGACAGGGCCCAGTAGAGCCCGACAGAGCCCGACAGAGCCCAGTAGAGCCCAGTAGAGCCCGACAGAGCCCGACAGAGCCCGACAGAGCCCGACAGAGCCCAGTAGAGCCCGACAGAGCCCGACAGAGCCCGACAGAGCCCGACAGAGCCCGACAGGGCCCGACAGACCCGACAGGGCCCGACAGAGCACGACAGGGCCCGACAGAGCCCAGCAGAGCCCGACAGAGCCCAGTAGAGCCCGACAGAGCCCGACAGAGCCCGACAGGGCCCAGTAGAGCCCAGTAGAGCCCGACAGAGCCCAGTAGAGCCCGAGAGAGCCCGAGAGAGCCCGACAGAGCCCGACAGGGCCCGACAGGGCCCGACAGGGCCCGACAGAGCCCGACAGGGCCCGACAGAGCCTGACAGAGCCCGACAGGGCCCAGTAGAGCCCGACAGAGCCCGACAGAGCCCGACAGAGCCCGACAGGGCCCGACAGAGCCCAGTAGAGCCCAACAGAGCCCGACAGAGCCCGACAGAGCCCGACAGGGCCCAGTAGAGCCCAGTAGAGCCCGACAGAGCCCAGTAGAGCCCGACAGAGCCCGACAGAGCCCGTCAGGGCCCGACAGGGCCCGACAGAGCCCGACAGGGCCCGACAGGGCCCGACAGAGCCCGACAGAGCCCGACAGGGCCCGACAGAGCCCGACAGAGCCCGACAGGGCCCAGTAGAGCCCGACAGAGCCCGACAGAGCCCGACAGAGCCCGACAGAGCACGACAGGGCCCGACAGGGCCCGACAGGGCCCGACAGAGCCCGACAGGGCCCGGTACAGCCCAACAGAGCCCGACAGAGCCCAGTAGAGCCCAGTAGAGCCCAGTAGAGCCCGACAGAGCCCGACAGAGCCCGACAGAGCCCGACAGAGCCCGACAGTGACCAGTTGAGCCCGACAGAGCCCGACAGAGCCCGACAGAGCCCGACAGAGCCCAGTAGAGCCCGACAGAGCCCGACAGAGCCCGACAGAGCCCGACAGGGCCCGACAGAGCCCGACAGAGCCCGACAGGGCCCGACAGGGCCCGACAGAGCCCGACAGGGCCCGACAGGGCCCGACAGGGCCCGACAGAGCCCGACAGAGCCCGACAGAGCGCGACAGAGCCCGACAGAGCCCGACAGGGCCCGACAGGGCCCAGTAGAGCCCGACAGAGCCCGACAGAGCCCGACAGGGCCCGACAGGGCCCAGTAGAGCCCGACAGAGCCCGACAGAGCCCGACAGGGCCCAACAGGGCCCGACAGGGCCCAGTAGAGCCCGACAGAGCCCGACAGGGCCCAACAGAGCCCGACAGAGCCCGACAGAGCCCGACAGAGCGCGACAGGGCCCAGTAGAGCCCGACAGAGCCCGACAGAGCCCGACAGAGCCCGACAGGGCCCGACAGAGCCCGACAGAGCCCGACAGGGCCCGACAGGGCCCGACAGGGCCCGACAGAGCCCGACAGGGCCCGACAGGGCCCGACAGAGCCCGACAGAGCCCAGTAGACCCCAAGAGCCCGACAGAGTCCGACAGAGCCCGACAGGGCCTGACAGGGCCCGACAGAGCCCGACAGGGCCCGACAGAGCCCGACAGAGCCCGACAGAGCCCGACAGGGCCCGACAGAGCCCAGTAGAGCCCGACAGAGCCCGACAGGGCCCGACAGAGCCCAGTAGAGCCCGACAGAGCCCGACAGAGCCCGACAGAGCCCAGTAGAGCCCAGTAGAGCCTGACAGAGCCCGACAGAGCCCGACAGAGCCCGACAGGGCCCGACAGAGCCCGACAGGGCCCGACAGGGCCCGACAGAGCCCGACAGGGCCCGACAGGGCCCGACAGGGCCCGACAGAGCCCGACAGAGCCCGACAGAGCACGACAGAGCGCGACAGGGCCCAGTAGAGCCCGACAGAGCCCGACTGAGCCCGACAGAGCCCGACAGGGCCCGACAGAGCCCGACAGAGCCCGACAGGGCCCGACAGGGCCCGACAGAGCCCGACAGAGCCCAGTAGACCCCAAGAGCCCGACAGAGTCCGACAGAGCCCGACAGGGCCTGACAGGGCCCGACAGAGCCCGACAGGGCCCGACAGAGCCCGACAGAGCCCGACAGAGCCCGACAGAGCCCGACAGGGCCCGACAGAGCCCAGTAGAGCCCGACAGAGCCCGACAGGGCCCGACAGGGCCCGACAGGGCCCAGTAGAGCCCGACAGAGCCCGACAGAGCCCAGTAGAGCCCAGTAGAGCCCGACAGAGCCCGACAGAGCCCGACAGAGCCCGACAGGGCCCGACAGAGCCCGACAGGGCCCGACAGGGCCCGACAGAGCCCGACAGGGCCCGACAGGGCCCGACAGAGCCCAGTAGAGCCCGACAGAGCCCGACAGGGCCCGACAGGGCCCGACAGGGCCCAGTAGAGCCCGACAGAGCCCGACAGAGCCCAGTAGAGCCCAGTAGAGCCCGACAGAGCCCGACAGAGCCCGACAGAGCCCGACAGAGCCCGACAGAGCCCAGTACAGCCCGACAGAGCCCGACAGAGCCCGACAGAGCCCGACAGAGCCCGACAGGGCCCGACAGACCCGACAGGGCCCGACAGAGCACGACAGGGCCCGACAGAGCCCAGCAGAGCCCGACAGAGCCCAGTAGAGCCCGACAGAGCCCGACAGAGCCCGACAGGGCCCAGTAGAGCCCAGTAGAGCCCGACAGAGCCCAGTAGAGCCCGAGAGAGCCCGAGAGAGCCCGACAGAGCCCGACAGGGCCCGACAGCGCCCGACAGGGCCCGACAGAGCCCGACAGGGCCCGACAGAGCCTGACAGAGCCCGACAGGGCCCAGTAGAGCCCGACAGAGCCCGACAGAGCCCGACAGAGCCCGACAGGGCCCGACAGAGCCCAGTAGAGCCCAACAGAGCCCGACAGAGCCCGACAGAGCCCGACAGGGCCCAGTAGAGCCCAGTAGAGCCCGACAGAGCCCAGTAGAGCCCGACAGAGCCCGACAGAGCCCGACAGAGCCCGTCAGGGCCCGACAGGGCCCGACAGAGCCCGACAGGGCCCGACAGGGCCCGACAGAGCCCGACAGAGCCCGACAGGGCCCGACAGAGCCCGACAGAGCCCGACAGGGCCCAGTAGAGCCCGACAGAGCCCGACAGAGCCCGACAGAGCCCGACAGAGCACGACAGGGCCCGACAGGGCCCGACAGGGCCCGACAGAGCCCGACAGGGCCCGGTACAGCCCAACAGAGCCCGACAGAGCCCAGTAGAGCCCAGTAGAGCCCAGTAGAGCCCGACAGAGCCCGACAGAGCCCGACAGAGCCCGACAGTGACCAGTTGAGCCCGACAGAGCCCGACAGAGCCCGACAGAGCCCGACAGAGCCCAGTAGAGCCCGACAGAGCCCGACAGAGCCCGACAGAGCCCGACAGGGCCCGACAGAGCCGACAGAGCCCGACAGGGCCCGACAGGGCCCGACAGAGCCCGACAGGGCCCGACAGGGCCCGACAGGGCCCGACAGAGCCCGACAGAGCCCGACAGAGCGCGACAGAGCCCGACAGAGCCCGACAGGGCCCGACAGGGCCCAGTAGAGCCCGACAGAGCCCGACAGAGCCCGACAGGGCCCGACAGGGCCCAGTAGAGCCCGACAGAGCCCGACAGAGCCCGACAGGGCCCGACAGGGCCCAGTAGAGCCCGACAGAGCCCGACAGAGCCCGACAGGGCCCAACAGGGCCCGACAGGGCCCAGTAGAGCCCGACAGAGCCCGACAGGGCCCAACAGAGCCCGACAGAGCCCGACAGAGCCCGACAGAGCGCGACAGGGCCCAGTAGAGCCCGACAGAGCCCGACAGAGCCCGACAGAGCCCGACAGGGCCCGACAGAGCCCGACAGAGCCCGACAGGGCCCGACAGGGCCCGACAGGGCCCGACAGGGCCCGACAGAGCCCGACAGAGCCCAGTAGACCCCAAGAGCCCGACAGAGTCCGACAGAGCCCGACAGGGCCTGACAGGGCCCGACAGAGCCCGACAGGGCCCGACAGAGCCCGACAGAGCCCGACAGAGCCCGACAGAGCCCGACAGGGCCCGACAGAGCCCAGTAGAGCCCGACAGAGCCCGACAGGGCCCGACAGGGCCCGACAGGGCCCAGTAGAGCCCGACAGAGCCCGACAGAGCCCAGTAGAGCCCAGTAGAGCCTGACAGAGCCCGACAGAGCCCGACAGAGCCCGACAGGGCCCGACAGAGCCCGACAGGGCCCGACAGGGCCCGACAGAGCCCGACAGGGCCCGACAGGGCCCGACAGGGCCCGACAGAGCCCGACAGAGCCCGACAGAGCACGACAGAGCGCGACAGGGCCCAGTAGAGCCCGACAGAGCCCGACTGAGCCCGACAGAGCCCGACAGGGCCCGACAGAGCCCGACAGAGCCCGACAGGGCCCAGTAGAGCCCGACCGAGCCCGACAGAGCCCAGTAGAGCCCAGTAGAGCCCAACAGAGCCCGACAGAGCCCGACAGATCCCGACAGAACCCGACAGAGCCCGACAGAGACCAGTTGAGCCCGACAGAGCCCGACAGAGCCCGACAGGGCCCGACAGGGCCCGACAGGGCCCAGTAGAGCCCGACAGAGCCCGACAGAGCCCGACAGAGTCCGACAGAGCCCAGTAGAGCCCGACAGAGCCCGACAGAGCCCGACAGACCCCGACAGGGCCCGACAGAGCCCGACAGAGCCCGACAGGGCCCGACAGAGCCCAGTAGAGCCCGACAGAGCCCGACAGAGCCCGACAGAGCCCGACAGGGTCCAGTAGAGCCCAGTAGAGCCCGACAGAGCCCAGTAGAGCCCGACAGAGCCCGACAGAGCCCGACAGAGCCCGAGAGAGCCTGACAGGGCCCGACAGAGCCCGACAGGGCCCGACAGAGCCCGACAGAGCCCGACAGGGCCCGACAGGGCCCGACAGAGCCTGACAGAGCCCAACAGGGCCCAGTAGAGCCCGACAGAGCCCGACAGAGCCCGACAGAGCCCGACAGAGCCCAGTAGAGCCCGACAGAGCCCGACAGAGCCCGACAGGGCCCGACAGGGCCCGACAGGGCCCAGTAGAGCCCGACAGAGCCCGACAGGGCCCGACAGGGCCCGATAGGGCCCAGTAGAGCCCGACAGAGCCCGACAGGGCCCGACAGAGCCCGACAGGGCCCGACAGAGCCCGACAGAGCCCGACAGGGCCCAGCAGAGCCCGACAGAGCCCGACAGAGCCCGACAGAGCCCGACAGGGCCCGACAGAGCCCGACAGGGCCCGACAGATCCCGACAGAGCCCAACAGGGCCCAGTAGAGCCCGACAGAGCCCGACAGGGCCCAGTAGAGCCCAGTAGAGCCCGACAGAGCCCGACAGAGCCCGACAGAGCCCGACAGAGCCCGACAGGGCCCGACAGAGCCCGACAGAGCCCGACAGAGCCCGACAGGGCCCGACAGGGCCCGACAGAGCCCGACAGAGCCCAGTAGACCCCAAGAGCCCGACAGAGTCCGACAGAGCCCGACAGGGCCTGACAGGGCCCGACAGAGCCCGACAGGGCCCGACAGAGCCCGACAGAGCCCGACAGAGCCCGACAGGGCCCGACAGAGCCCAGTAGAGCCCGACAGAGCCCGACAGGGCCCGACAGAGCCCAGTAGAGCCCGACAGAGCCCGACAGAGCCCGACAGAGCCCAGTAGAGCCCAGTAGAGCCTGACAGAGCCCGACAGAGCCCGACAGAGCCCGACAGGGCCCGACAGAGCCCGACAGGGCCCGACAGGGCCCGACAGAGCCCGACAGGGCCCGACAGGGCCCGACAGGGCCCGACAGAGCCCGACAGAGCCCGACAGAGCACGACAGAGCGCGACAGGGCCCAGTAGAGCCCGACAGAGCCCGACTGAGCCCGACAGAGCCCGACAGGGCCCGACAGAGCCCGACAGAGCCCGACAGGGCCCGACAGGGCCCGACAGAGCCCGACAGAGCCCAGTAGACCCCAAGAGCCCGACAGAGTCCGACAGAGCCCGACAGGGCCTGACAGGGCCCGACAGAGCCCGACAGGGCCCGACAGAGCCCGACAGAGCCCGACAGAGCCCGACAGAGCCCGACAGGGCCCGACAGAGCCCAGTAGAGCCCGACAGAGCCCGACAGGGCCCGACAGGGCCCGACAGGGCCCAGTAGAGCCCGACAGAGCCCGACAGAGCCCAGTAGAGCCCAGTAGAGCCCGACAGAGCCCGACAGAGCCCGACAGAGCCCGACAGGGCCCGACAGAGCCCGACAGGGCCCGACAGGGCCCGACAGAGCCCGACAGGGCCCGACAGGGCCCGACAGAGCCCAGTAGAGCCCGACAGAGCCCGACAGGGCCCGACAGGGCCCGACAGGGCCCAGTAGAGCCCGACAGAGCCCGACAGAGCCCAGTAGAGCCCAGTAGAGCCCGACAGAGCCCGACAGAGCCCGACAGAGCCCGACAGAGCCCGACAGAGCCCAGTACAGCCCGACAGAGCCCGACAGAGCCCGACAGAGCCCGACAGAGCCCGACAGGGCCCGACAGACCCGACAGGGCCCGACAGAGCACGACAGGGCCCGACAGAGCCCAGCAGAGCCCGACAGAGCCCAGTAGAGCCCGACAGAGCCCGACAGAGCCCGACAGGGCCCAGTAGAGCCCAGTAGAGCCCGACAGAGCCCAGTAGAGCCCGAGAGAGCCCGAGAGAGCCCGACAGAGCCCGACAGGGCCCGACAGGGCCCGACAGGGCCCGACAGAGCCCGACAGGGCCCGACAGAGCCTGACAGAGCCCGACAGGGCCCAGTAGAGCCCGACAGAGCCCGACAGAGCCCGACAGAGCCCGACAGGGCCCGACAGAGCCCAGTAGAGCCCAACAGAGCCCGACAGAGCCCGACAGAGCCCGACAGGGCCCAGTAGAGCCCAGTAGAGC
Source organism: Caloenas nicobarica (assembly GCF_036013445.1). Classification (NCBI taxonomy): domain Eukaryota; kingdom Metazoa; phylum Chordata; class Aves; order Columbiformes; family Columbidae; genus Caloenas; species Caloenas nicobarica. Next base: position 130,869 of record NW_027017212.1, read on the forward strand.
CCGACAGAGCCCAGTAGAGCCCGACAGAGCCCGACAGAGCCCGACAGAGCCCGTCAGGGCCCGACAGGGCCCGACAGAGCCCGACAGGGCCCGACAGGGCCCGACAGAGCCCGACAGAGCCCGACAGGGCCCGACAGAGCCCGACAGAGCCCGACAGGGCCCAGTAGAGCCCGACAGAGCCCGACAGAGCCCGACAGAGCCCGACAGAGCACGACAGGGCCCGACAGGGCCCGACAGGGCCCGACAGAGCCCGACAGGGCCCGGTACAGCCCAACAGAGCCCGACAGAGCCCAGTAGAGCCCAGTAGAGCCCAGTAGAGCCCGACAGAGCCCGACAGAGCCCGACAGAGCCCGACAGTGACCAGTTGAGCCCGACAGAGCCCGACAGAGCCCGACAGAGCCCGACAGAGCCCAGTAGAGCCCGACAGAGCCCGACAGAGCCCGACAGAGCCCGACAGGGCCCGACAGAGCCGACAGAGCCCGACAGGGCCCGACAGGGCCCGACAGAGCCCGACAGGGCCCGACAGGGCCCGACAGGGCCCGACAGAGCCCGACAGAGCCCGACAGAGCGCGACAGAGCCCGACAGAGCCCGACAGGGCCCGACAGGGCCCAGTAGAGCCCGACAGAGCCCGACAGAGCCCGACAGGGCCCGACAGGGCCCAGTAGAGCCCGACAGAGCCCGACAGAGCCCGACAGGGCCCGACAGGGCCCAGTAGAGCCCGACAGAGCCCGACAGAGCCCGACAGGGCCCAACAGGGCCCGACAGGGCCCAGTAGAGCCCGACAGAGCCCGACAGGGCCCAACAGAGCCCGACAGAGCCCGACAGAGCCCGACAGAGCGCGACAGGGCCCAGTAGAGCCCGACAGAGCCCGACAGAGCCCGACAGAGCCCGACAGGGCCCGACAGAGCCCGACAGAGCCCGACAGGGCCCGACAGGGCCCGACAGGGCCCGACAGGGCCCGACAGAGCCCGACAGAGCCCAGTAGACCCCAAGAGCCCGACAGAGTCCGACAGAGCCCGACAGGGCCTGACAGGGCCCGACAGAGCCCGACAGGGCCCGACAGAGCCCGACAGAGCCCGACAGAGCCCGACAGAGCCCGACAGGGCCCGACAGAGCCCAGTAGAGCCCGACAGAGCCCGACAGGGCCCGACAGGGCCCGACAGGGCCCAGTAGAGCCCGACAGAGCCCGACAGAGCCCAGTAGAGCCCAGTAGAGCCTGACAGAGCCCGACAGAGCCCGACAGAGCCCGACAGGGCCCGACAGAGCCCGACAGGGCCCGACAGGGCCCGACAGAGCCCGACAGGGCCCGACAGGGCCCGACAGGGCCCGACAGAGCCCGACAGAGCCCGACAGAGCACGACAGAGCGCGACAGGGCCCAGTAGAGCCCGACAGAGCCCGACTGAGCCCGACAGAGCCCGACAGGGCCCGACAGAGCCCGACAGAGCCCGACAGGGCCCAGTAGAGCCCGACCGAGCCCGACAGAGCCCAGTAGAGCCCAGTAGAGCCCAACAGAGCCCGACAGAGCCCGACAGATCCCGACAGAACCCGACAGAGCCCGACAGAGACCAGTTGAGCCCGACAGAGCCCGACAGAGCCCGACAGGGCCCGACAGGGCCCGACAGGGCCCAGTAGAGCCCGACAGAGCCCGACAGAGCCCGACAGAGTCCGACAGAGCCCAGTAGAGCCCGACAGAGCCCGACAGAGCCCGACAGACCCCGACAGGGCCCGACAGAGCCCGACAGAGCCCGACAGGGCCCGACAGAGCCCAGTAGAGCCCGACAGAGCCCGACAGAGCCCGACAGAGCCCGACAGGGTCCAGTAGAGCCCAGTAGAGCCCGACAGAGCCCAGTAGAGCCCGACAGAGCCCGACAGAGCCCGACAGAGCCCGAGAGAGCCTGACAGGGCCCGACAGAGCCCGACAGGGCCCGACAGAGCCCGACAGAGCCCGACAGGGCCCGACAGGGCCCGACAGAGCCTGACAGAGCCCAACAGGGCCCAGTAGAGCCCGACAGAGCCCGACAGAGCCCGACAGAGCCCGACAGAGCCCAGTAGAGCCCGACAGAGCCCGACAGAGCCCGACAGGGCCCGACAGGGCCCGACAGGGCCCAGTAGAGCCCGACAGAGCCCGACAGGGCCCGACAGGGCCCGATAGGGCCCAGTAGAGCCCGACAGAGCCCGACAGGGCCCGACAGAGCCCGACAGGGCCCGACAGAGCCCGACAGAGCCCGACAGGGCCCAGCAGAGCCCGACAGAGCCCGACAGAGCCCGACAGAGCCCGACAGGGCCCGACAGAGCCCGACAGGGCCCGACAGATCCCGACAGAGCCCAACAGGGCCCAGTAGAGCCCGACAGAGCCCGACAGGGCCCAGTAGAGCCCAGTAGAGCCCGACAGAGCCCGACAGAGCCCGACAGAGCCCGACAGAGCCCGACAGGGCCCGACAGAGCCCGACAGAGCCCAGTAGAGCCCGACAGAGCCCGACAGAGCCCGACAGAGCCCGACAGAGCCCGACAGGGCCCGACAGACCCGACAGGGCCCGACAGAGCACGACAGGGCCCGACAGAGCCCAGCAGAGCCCGACAGAGCCCAGTAGAGCCCGACAGAGCCCGACAGAGCCCGACAGGGCCCAGTAGAGCCCAGTAGAGCCCGACAGAGCCCAGTAGAGCCCGAGAGAGCCCGACAGAGCCCGACAGAGCCCGACAGGGCCCGACAGGGCCCGACAGGGCCCGACAGAGCCCGACAGGGCCCGACAGAGCCTGACAGAGCCCGACAGGGCCCAGTAGAGCCCGACAGAGCCCGACAGAGCCCGACAGAGCCCGACAGGGCCCGACAGAGCCCAGTAGAGCCCAACAGAGCCCGACAGAGCCCGACAGAGCCCGACAGGGCCCAGTAGAGCCCAGTAGAGCCCGACAGAGCCCAGTAGAGCCCGACAGAGCCCGACAGAGCCCGACAGAGCCCGTCAGGGCCCGACAGGGCCCGACAGAGCCCGACAGGGCCCGACAGGGCCCGACAGAGCCCGACAGAGCCCGACAGGGCCCGACAGAGCCCGACAGAGCCCGACAGGGCCCAGTAGAGCCCGACAGAGCCCGACAGAGCCCGACAGAGCCCGACAGAGCACGACAGGGCCCGACAGGGCCCGACAGGGCCCGACAGAGCCCGACAGGGCCCGGTACAGCCCAACAGAGCCCGACAGAGCCCAGTAGAGCCCAGTAGAGACCAGTAGAGCCCGACAGAGCCCGACAGAGCCCGACAGAGCCCGACAGAGCCCGACAGTGACCAGTTGAGCCCGACAGAGCCCGACAGAGCCCGACAGAGCCCGACAGAGCCCAGTAGAGCCCGACAGAGCCCGACAGAGCCCGACAGAGCCCGACAGGGCCCGACAGAGCCCGACAGAGCCCGACAGGGCCCGACAGGGCCCGACAGAGCCCGACAGGGCCCGACAGGGCCCGACAGGGCCCGACAGAGCCCGACAGAGCCCGACAGAGCGCGACAGAGCCCGACAGAGCCCGACAGGGCCCGACAGGGCCCAGTAGAGCCCGACAGAGCCCGACAGAGCCCGACAGGGCCCGACAGGGCCCAGTAGAGCCCGACAGAGCCCGACAGAGCCCGACAGGGCCCAACAGGGCCCGACAGGGCCCAGTAGAGCCCGACAGAGCCCGACAGGGCCCAACAGAGCCCGACAGAGCCCGACAGAGCCCGACAGAGCGCGACAGGGCCCAGTAGAGCCCGACAGAGCCCGACAGAGCCCGACAGAGCCCGACAGGGCCCGACAGAGCCCGACAGAGCCCGACAGGGCCCGACAGGGCCCGACAGGGCCCGACAGAGCCCGACAGGGCCCGACAGGGCCCGACAGAGCCCGACAGAGCCCAGTAGACCCCAAGAGCCCGACAGAGTCCGACAGAGCCCGACAGGGCCTGACAGGGCCCGACAGAGCCCGACAGGGCCCGACAGAGCCCGACAGAGCCCGACAGAGCCCGACAGAGCCCGACAGGGCCCGACAGAGCCCAGTAGAGCCCGACAGAGCCCGACAGGGCCCGACAGGGCCCGACAGGGCCCAGTAGAGCCCGACAGAGCCCGACAGAGCCCAGTAGAGCCCAGTAGAGCCTGACAGAGCCCGACAGAGCCCGACAGAGCCCGACAGGGCCCGACAGAGCCCGACAGGGCCCGACAGGGCCCGACAGAGCCCGACAGGGCCCGACAGGGCCCGACAGGGCCCGACAGAGCCTGACAGAGCCCGACAGAGCACGACAGAGCGCGACAGGGCCCAGTAGAGCCCGACAGAGCCCGACTGAGCCCGACAGAGCCCGACAGGGCCCGACAGAGCCCGACAGAGCCCGACAGGGCCCAGTAGAGCCCGACAGAGCCCGACAGAGCCCAGTAGAGCCCAGTAGAGCCCAACAGAGCCCGACAGAGCCCGACAGATCCCGACAGAACCCGACAGAGCCCGACAGAGACCAGTTGAGCCCGACAGAGCCCGACAGAGCCCGACAGGGCCCGACAGGGCCCGACAGGGCCCAGTAGAGCCCGACAGAGCCCGACAGAGCCCGACAGAGTCCGACAGAGCCCAGTAGAGCCCGACAGAGCCCGACAGAGCCCGACAGACCCCGACAGGGCCCGACAGAGCCCGACAGAGCCAGACAGGGCCCGACAGAGCCCAGTAGAGCCCGACAGAGCCCGACAGAGCCCGACAGAGCCCGACAGGGTCCAGTAGAGCCCAGTAGAGCCCGACAGAGCCCAGTAGAGCCCGACAGAGCCCGACAGAGCCCGACAGAGCCCGAGAGAGCCTGACAGGGCCCGACAGAGCCCGACAGGGCCCGACAGAGCCCGACAGAGCCCGACAGGGCCCGACAGGGCCCGACAGAGCCTGACAGAGCCCAACAGGGCCCAGTAGAGCCCGACAGAGCCCGACAGAGCCCGACAGAGCCCGACAGAGCCCAGTAGAGCCCGACAGAGCCCGACAGAGCCCGACAGGGCCCGACAGGGCCCGACAGGGCCCAGTAGAGCCCGACAGAGCCCGACAGGGCCCGACAGGGCCCGATAGGGCCCAGTAGAGCCCGACAGAGCCCGACAGGGCCCGACAGAGCCCAACAGGGCCCGACAGAGCCCGACAGAGCCCGACAGGGCCCAGCAGAGCCCGACAGAGCCCGACAGAGCCCGACAGAGCCCGACAGGGCCCGACAGAGCCCGACAGGGCCCGACAGATCCCGACAGAGCCCAACAGGGCCCAGTAGAGCCCGACAGAGCCCGACAGGGCCCAGTAGAGCCCAGTAGAGCCCGACAGAGCCCGACAGAGCCCGACAGAGCCCGACAGGGCCCGACAGAGCCCGACAGAGCCCGACAGGGCCCAGTAGAACCCGACAGAGCCCGACAGAGCCCGACAGAGCCCGACAGAGCCCGACAGGGCCTGACAGGGCCCGACAGAACCCGACAGGGCCCGAGAGGGCCCGACAGGGCCCGACAGGGCCCGACAGAGCCCAGTAGAGCCCGACAGAGCCCGACAGAGCCCGACAGAGCCCGACAGAGCCCGACAGGGCCCAGTAGAGCCCAGTAGAGCCCGACAGAGCCCAGTAGAGCCCGACAGAGCCCGACATAGCCCGACAGGGCCCGACAGAGCCCGACAGAGCCCGACAGAGCCCGACAGAGACCAGTTGAGCCCGACAGGGCACGACAGGGCCCGACAGAGCCCGACAGAGCCCGACAGGGCCCAGTAGAGCCCGACAGAGCCCGACAGAGCCCAGTAGAGCCCAGTAGAGCCCGACAGAGCCCGACAGAACCCGACAGAGCCCGACAGAGACCAGTTGAGCCCGACAGAGCCCGACAGAGCCCGACAGAGCCCGACAGGGCCCGACAGGGCCCAGTAGAGCCCGACAGAGCCCGACAGAGCCCGACAGAGCCCAGTAGAGCCCGACAGAGCCCGACAGAGCCCGACAGAGCCCGACAGGGCCCGACAGGGCCCGACAGGGCCCAGTAGAGCCCGACAGAGCCCGACAGAGCCCAGTAGAGCCCAGTAGAGCCCGACAGAGCCCGACAGAGCCCGACAGAGCCCGACAGAGCCCGACAGAGACCAGTTGAGCCCGACAGAGCCCGACAGAGCCCGACAGGGCCCGACAGGGCCCAGTAGAGCCCGACAGAGCCCGACAGAGCCCGACAGAGCCCGACAGAGCCCAGTAGAGCCCGACAGAGCCCGACAGAGCCCGACAGAGCCCGACAGGGCCCAACAGAGCCCAGTAGAGCCCGACAGAGCCCGACAGAGCCCGACAGAGCCCGACAGAGCCCGACAGAGCCCAGTAGAGCCCGACAGAGCCCGACAGAGCCCGACAGAGCCCGACAGGGCCCGACAGAGCCCGACAGGGCCCGACAGGGCCCGACAGAGCCCGACAGGGCCCGACAGGGCCCGACAGGGCCCGACAGAGCCCGACAGAGCCCGACAGAGCACGACAGAGCGCGACAGGGCCCAGTAGAGCCCGACAGAGACCGACAGAGCCCGACAGAGCCCGACAGGGCCCGACAGAGCCCGACAGAGCCCGACAGGGCCCAGTAGAGCCCGACAGAGCCCGACAGAGCCCAGTAGAGCCCAGTAGAGCCCAACAGAGCCCGACAGAGCCTGACAGATCCCGACAGAACCCGACAGAGCCCGACAGAGACCAGTTGAGCCCGACAGAGCCCGACAGAGCCCGACAGGGCCCGACAGGGCCCGACAGGGCCCAGTAGAGCCCGACAGAGCCCGACAGAGCCCGACAGAGTCCGACAGAGCCCAGTAGAGCCCGACAGAGCCCGACAGAGCCCGACAGACCCCGACAGAGCCCGACAGACCCCGACAGGGCCCGACAGAGCCCGACAGAGCCCGACAGGGCCCGACAGAGCCCAGTAGAGCCCGACAGAGCCCGACAGGGCCCAGTAGAGCCCAGTAGAGCCCGACAGAGCCCAGTAGAGCCCGACAGAGCCCGACAGAGCCCGACAGAGCCCGAGAGAGCCTGACAGGGCCCGACAGAGCCCGACAGGGCCCGACAGAGCCCGACAGAGCCCGACAGGGCCCGACAGGGCCCGACAGAGCCTGACAGAGCCCAACAGGGCCCAGTAGAGCCCGACAGAGCCCGACAGAGCCCGACAGAGCCCGACAGAGCCCAGTAGAGCCCGACAGAGCCCGACAGAGCCCGACAGGGCCCGACAGGGCTCGACAGGGCCCGACAGGGCCCGACAGGGCCCGACAGAGCCCGACAGGGCCCGACAGGGCCCGACAGAGCCCAGTAGAGCCCGACAGAGCCCGACAGGGCCCGACAGGGCCCGATAGGGCCCAGTAGAACCCGACAGAGCCCGACAGGGCCCGACAGAGCCCGACAGGGCCCGACAGAGCCCGACAGAGCCCGACAGGGCCCAGCAGAGCCCAACAGAGCCCGACAGAGCCCGACAGAGCCCGACAGGGCCCGACAGAGCCCGACAGGGCCCGACAGAGCCCGACAGAGCCCGACAGGGACCGACAGGGCCCGACAGGGCCCAGTAGAGCCCAACAGATCCCGACAGAGCCCGACAGAGTGCGACAGAGCCCAGTAGAGCCCGACAGAGCCCGACAGAGCCCGACAGACCCCGACAGGGCCCGACAGAGCCCGACAGAGCCCGACAGGGCCCGACAGAGCCCAGTAGAGCCCGACAGAGCCCGACAGAGCCCGACAGAGCCCGACAGGGCCCAGTAGAGCCCAGTAGAGCCCGACAGAGCCCAGTAGAGCCCAACAGAGCCCGACAGAGCCCGACAGAGCCCGAGAGAGCCTGACAGGGCCCGACAGAGCCCGACAGGGCCCGACAGAGCCCGACAGAGCCCGACAGGGCCCGACAGGGCCCGACAGAGCCTGACAGAGCCCAACAGGGCCCAGTAGAGCCCGACAGAGCCCGACAGAGCCCGACAGAGCCCGACAGAGCCCAGTAGAGCCCGACAGAGCCCGACAGAGCCCGACAGGGCCCGACAGGGCCCGACAGGGCCCGACAGGGCCCGACAGAGCCCGACAGGGCCCGACAGGGCCCGACAGAGCCCAGTAGAGCCCGACAGAGCCCGACAGGGCCCGACAGGGCCCGATAGGGCCCAGTAGAGCCCGACAGAGCCCGACAGGGCCCGACAGAGCCCGACAGGGCCCGACAGAGCCCGACAGAGCCCGACAGGGCCCAGCAGAGCCCGACAGAGCCCGACAGAGCCCGACAGAGCCCGACAGGGCCCGACAGAGCCCGACAGGGCCCGACAGAGCCCGACAGGGCCCGACAGAGCCCGACAGAGCCCGACAGGGACTGACAGGGCCCAGTAGAGCCCAGTAGAGCCCGACAGAGCCCGACAGAGCCCGACAGAGCCCGACAGGGCCCGACAGAGCCCGACAGGGCCCAGTAGAACCCGACAGAGCCCGACAGAGCCCGACAGAGCCCGACAGAGCCCGACAGGGCCTGACAGGGCCCGACAGAACCCGACAGGGCCCGAGAGGGCCCGACAGGGCCCGACAGGGCCCGACAGAGCCCAGTAGAGCCCGACAGAGCCCGACAGAGCCCGACAGAGCCCGACAGAGCCCGACAGGGCCCAGTAGAGCCCAGTAGAGCCCGACAGAGCCCAGTAGAGCCCGACAGAGCCCGACAGAGCCCGACAGGGCCCGACAGAGCCCGACAGAGCCCGAGAGAGCCCGACAGGGCCTGACAGAGCCGGACAGGGCCCAGTAGAGCCCGACAGAGCCCAACAGAGCCCGACAGAGCCCAGTAGAGCCCGACAGAGCCCGACATAGCCCGACAGAGCCCGACAGGTCCCGACAGAGCCCGACAGTGCCCGACAGAGCCCGACAGAGCCTGACAGAGCCCAGTAGAGCCCGACAGAGCCCGACAGGGCCCGACAGGGCCCGACAGGGCCCAGTAGAGCCCGACAGAGCCCGACAGAGCCCAGTAGAGCCCAGTAGAGCCCGACAGAGCCCGACAGAGCCCGACAGAGCCCGACAGGGCCTGACAGGGCCTGACAGGGCCCGACAGAGCCCGACAGGGCCCGACAGAGCCCGAGAGGGCCCGACAGGGCCCAGTAGAGCCCGACAGAGCCCGACAGAGCCCGACAGAGCCTGACAGAGCCCGACAGGGCCCGACAGAGCCCGACAGGGCCCGACAGGGCCCGACAGAGCCCAGTAGAGCCCGACAGAGCCCGACAGAGCCCGACAGAGCCCGACAGAGCCCAGTAGAGCCCGACAGAGCCCGACAGAGCCCGACAGGGCCCGACAGAGCCCGACAGGGCCCGACAGGGCCCGACAGAGCCCAGTAGAGCCCGACAGAGCCCGATAGAGCCCGACAGAGCCCGACAGAGCCCGACAGGGCCCAGTAGAGCCCAGTAGAGCCCGACAGAGCCCAGTAGAGCCCGACAGAGCCCGACAGAGCCCGACAGAGCCCGACAGAGCCCGACAGGGCCCAGTAGAGCAGAACAGAGCCCGACAGAGCCCGACAGAGCCCGACAGGGCCCTACAGGGCCCGATAGAGCCCGACAGAGCCCGACAGGGCCCGACAGAGCCCAACAGGGCCCAGTAGAGCCCGACAGAGCCCGACAGAGCCCAGTAGAGCCCGACAGAGCCCAGTAGAGCCCGACAGAGCCCGACATAGCCCGACAGAGCCCGACAGAGCCCGACAGAACCCGACAGAGCCCGACAGAGACCAGTTGAGCCCGACAGGGCCCGACAGGGCCCGACAGAGCCCGACAGAGCCCGACAGGGCCCAGTAGAGCCCGACAGAGCCCGACAGAGCCCAGTAGAGCCCAGTAGAGCCCGACAGAGCTCGACAGAACCCGACAGAGCCCGACAGAGACCAGTTGAGCCCGACAGAGCCCGACAGAGCCCGACAGAGCCCGACAGGGCCCGACAGGGCCCAGTAGAGCCCGACAGAGCCCGACAGAGCCCGACAGAGCCCGACAGAGCCCAGTAGAGCCCGACAGAGCCCGACAGAGCCCGACAGAGCCCGACAGGGCCCGACAGGGCCCGACAGGGCCCAGTAGAGCCCGACAGAGCCCGACAGAGCCCAGTAGAGCCCAGTAGAGCCCGACAGAGCCCGACAGAGCCCGACAGAGCCCGACAGAGCCCGACAGAGACCAGTTGAGCCCGACAGAGCCCGACAGAGCCCGACAGAGCCCGACAGGGCCCGACAGGGCCCAGTAGAGCCCGACAGAGCCCGACAGGGCCCGACAGGGCCCGACAGGGCCCAGTAGAGCCCGACAGAGCCCGACAGAGCCCAGTAGAGCCCAGTAGAGCCCGACAGAGCCCGACAGAGCCCGACAGAGCCCGACAGGGCCTGACAGGGCCTGACAGGGCCCGACAGAGCCCGACAGGGCCCGACAGAGCCCGAGAGGGCCCGACAGGGCCCAGTAGAGCCCGACAGAGCCCGACAGAGCCCGACAGAGCCTGACAGAGCCCGACAGGGCCCGACAGAGCCCGACAGGGCCCGACAGGGCCCGACAGAGCCCAGTAGAGCCCGACAGAGCCCGACAGAGCCCGACAGAGCCCGACAGAGCCCAGTAGAGCCCGACAGAGCCCGACAGAGCCCGACAGAGCCCGACAGGGCCCGACAGAGCCCGACAGAGCCCGACAGAGCCCAGTAGAGCCCGACAGAGCCCGACAGAGCCCGACAGGGCCCAGTAGAACCCGACAGAGCCCGACAGAGCCCGACAGAGCCCGACAGAGCCCGACAGGGCCTGACAGGGCCCGACAGAACCCGACAGGGCCCGAGAGGGCCCGACAGGGCCCGACAGGGCCCGACAGAGCCCAGTAGAGCCCGACAGAGCCCGACAGAGCCCGACAGAGCCCGACAGAGCCCGACAGGGCCCAGTAGAGCCCAGTAGAGCCCGACAGAGCCCAGTAGAGCCCGACAGAGCCCGACAGAGCCCGACAGGGCCCGACAGAGCCCGACAGAGCCCGACAGAGCCCGACAGGGCCTGACAGAGCCGGACAGGGCCCAGTAGAGCCCGACAGAGCCCAACAGAGCCCGACAGAGCCCAGTAGAGCCCGACAGAGCCCGACATAGCCCGACAGAGCCCGACAGGTCCCGACAGAGCCCGACAGTGCCCGACAGAGCCCGACAGAGCCTGACAGAGCCCAGTAGAGCCCGACAGAGCCCGACAGGGCCCGACAGGGCCCGACAGGGCCCAGTAGAGCCCGACAGAGCCCGACAGAGCCCAGTAGAGCCCAGTAGAGCCCGACAGAGCCCGACAGAGCCCGACAGAGCCCGACAGGGCCTGACAGGGCCTGACAGGGCCCGACAGAGCCCGACAGGGCCCGACAGAGCCCGAGAGGGCCCGACAGGGCCCAGTAGAGCCCGACAGAGCCCGACAGAGCCCGACAGAGCCTGACAGAGCCCGACAGGGCCCGACAGAGCCCGACAGGGCCCGACAGGGCCCGACAGAGCCCAGTAGAGCCCGACAGAGCCCGACAGAGCCCGACAGAGCCCGACAGAGCCCAGTAGAGCCCGACAGAGCCCGACAGAGCCCGACAGAGCCCGACAGGGCCCGACAGAGCCCGACAGGGCCCGACAGGGCCCGACAGAGCCCAGTAGAGCCCGACAGAGCCCGATAGAGCCCGACAGAGCCCGACAGAGCCCGACAGGGCCCAGTAGAGCCCAGTAGAGCCCGACAGAGCCCAGTAGAGCCCGACAGAGCCCGACAGAGCCCGACAGAGCCCGACAGAGCCCGACAGGGCCCAGTAGAGCAGAACAGAGCCCGACAGAGCCCGACAGAGCCCGACAGGGCCCTACAGGGCCCGATAGAGCCCGACAGAGCCCGACAGGGCCCGACAGAGCCCAACAGGGCCCAGTAGAGCCCGACAGAGCCCGACAGAGCCCAGTAGAGCCCGACAGAGCCCAGTAGAGCCCGACAGAGCCCGACATAGCCCGACAGAGCCCGACAGAGCCCGACAGAACCCGACAGAGCCCGACAGAGACCAGTTGAGCCCGACAGGGCCCGACAGGGCCCGACAGAGCCCGACAGAGCCCGACAGGGCCCAGTAGAGCCCGACAGAGCCCGACAGAGCCCAGTAGAGCCCAGTAGAGCCCGACAGAGCTCGACAGAACCCGACAGAGCCCGACAGAGACCAGTTGAGCCCGACAGAGCCCGACAGAGCCCGACAGAGCCCGACAGGGCCCGACAGGGCCCAGTAGAGCCCGACAGAGCCCGACAGAGCCCGACAGAGCCCGACAGAGCCCAGTAGAGCCCGACAGAGCCCGACAGAGCCCGACAGAGCCCGACAGGGCCCGACAGGGCCCGACAGGGCCCAGTAGAGCCCGACAGAGCCCGACAGAGCCCAGTAGAGCCCAGTAGAGCCCGACAGAGCCCGACAGAGCCCGACAGAGCCCGACAGAGCCCGACAGAGACCAGTTGAGCCCGACAGAGCCCGACAGAGCCCGACAGAGCCCGACAGGGCCCGACAGGGCCCAGTAGAGCCCGACAGAGCCCGACAGAGCCCGACAGAGCCCGACAGAGCCCAGTAGAGCCCGACAGAGCCCGACAGAGCCCGACAGAGCCCGACAGGGCCCGACAGAGCCCAGTAGAGCCCGACAGAGCCCGACAGAGCCCGACAGAGCCCAGTAGAGCCCGACAGAGCCCGACAGAGCCCGACAGAGCCCGACAGGGCCCGACAGAGCCCGACAGGGCCCGACAGGGCCCGACAGAGCCCGAGAGGGCCCGACAGGGCCCGACAGGGCCCGACAGAGCCCGACAGAGCCCGACAGAGCACGACAGAGCGCGACAGGGCCCAGTAGAGCCCGACAGAGCCCGACAGAGCCCGACAGAGCCCGACAGGGCCCGACAGAGCCCGACAGAGCCCGACAGGGCCCAATAGAGCCCGACAGAGCCCGACAGAGCCCAGTAGAGCCCAGTAGAGCCCAACAGAGCCCGACAGAGCCCGACAGATCCCGACAGAACCCGACAGAGCCCGACAGAGACCAGTTGAGCCCGACAGAGCCCGACAGAGCCCGACAGGACCCGACAGGGCCCGACAGGGCCCAGTAGAGCCCGACAGAGCCCGACAGAGCCCGACAGAGTCCGACAGAGCCCAGTAGAGCCCGACAGAGCCCGACAGAGCCCGACAGACCCCGACAGGGCCCGACAGAGCCCGACAGAGCCCGACAGGGCCCGACAGAGCCCAGTAGAGCCCGACAGAGCCCGACAGAGCCCGACAGAGCCCGACAGGGCCCAGTAGAGCCCAGTAGAGCCCGACAGAGCCCAGTAGAGCCCGACAGAGCCCGACAGAGCCCGACAGAGCCCGACAGAGCCCGACAGAGCCCGAGAGAGCCTGACAGGGCCCGACAGAGCCCGACAGGGCCCGACAGAGCCCGACAGAGCCCGACAGGGCCCGACAGAGCCTGACAGAGCCCAACAGGGCCCAGTAGAGCCCGACAGAGCCCGACAGAGCCCGACAGAGCCCGACAGAGCCCAGTAGAGCCCGACAGAGCCCGACAGAGCCCGACAGGGCCCGACAGGGCCCGACAGGGCCCGACAGAGCCCGACAGGGCCCGACAGGGCCCGACAGAGCCCAGTAGAGCCCGACAGAGCCCGACAGAGCCCGACAGGGCCCGATAGGGCCCAGTAGAGCCCGACAGAGCCCGACAGGGCCCGACAGAGCCCGACAGGGCCCGACAGAGCCCGACAGAGCCCGACAGGGCCCAGCAGAGCCCGACAGAGCCCGACAGAGCCCGACAGAGCCCGACAGGGCCCGACAGAGCCCGACAGGGCCCGACAGAGCCCAACAGAGCCCGACAGGGACTGACAGGGCCCAGTAGAGCCCAGTAGAGCCCGACAGAGCCCGACAGAGCCCGACAGAGCCCGACAGAGCCCGACAGGGCCCGACAGAGCCCGACAGAGCCCGACAGGGCCCAGTAGAACCCGACAGAGCCCGACAGAGCCCGACAGAGCCCGACAGAGCCCGACAGGGCCTGACAGGGCCCGACAGAACCCGACAGGGCCCGAGAGGGCCCGACAGGGCCCGACAGGGCCCGACAGAGCCCAGTAGAGCCCGACAGAGCCCGACAGAGCCCGACAGAGCCCGACAGGGCCCAGTAGAGCCCAGTAGAGCCCGACAGAGCCCAGTAGAGCCCGACAGAGCCCGACAGAGCCCGACAGGGCCCGACAGAGCCCGACAGAGCCCGACAGAGCCCGACAGGGCCTGACAGAGCCGGACAGGGCCCAGTAGAGCCCGACAGAGCCCAACAGAGCCCGACAGAGCCCAGTAGAGCCCGACAGAGCCCGACATAGCCCGACAGAGCCCGACAGGTCCCGACAGAGCCCGACAGTGCCCGACAGAGCCCGACAGAGCCTGACAGAGCCCAGTAGAGCCCGACAGAGCCCGACAGGGCCCGACAGGGCCCGACAGGGCCCAGTAGAGCCCGACAGAGCCCGACAGAGCCCAGTAGAGCCCAGTAGAGCCCGACAGAGCCCGACAGAGCCCGACAGAGCCCGACAGAACCCGACAGGGCCTAACAGGGCCTGACAGGGCCCGACAGAGCCCGACAGGGCCCGACAGAGCCCGAGAGGGCCCGACAGGGCCCAGTAGAGCCCGACAGAGCCCGACAGAGCCCGACAGAGCCTGACAGAGCCCGACAGGGCCCGACAGAGCCCGACAGAGCCCGACAGGGCCCAGTAGAGCCCAGTAGAGCCCGACAGAGCCCAGTAGAGCCCGACAGAGCCCGACAGAGCCCGACAGAGCCCGAGAGAGCCTGACAGGGCCCGACAGAGCCCGACAGGGCCCGACAGAGCCCGACAGAGCCCGACAGGGCCCGACAGGGCCCGACAGAGCCTGACAGAGCCCAACAGGGCCCAGTAGAGCCCGACAGAGCCCGACAGAACCCGACAGAGCCCGACAGAGCCCAGTAGAGCCCGACAGAGCCCGACAGAGCCCGACAGGGCCCGACAGGGCCCGACAGGGCCCGACAGAGCCCGACAGGGCCCGACAGGGCCCGACAGAGCCCAGTAGAGCCCGACAGAGCCCGACAGGGCCCGACAGGGCCCGACAGGGCCCAGTAGAGCCCGACAGAGCCCGACAGAGCCCAGTAGAGCCCAGTAGAGCCCGACAGAGCCCGACAGAGCCCGACAGAGCCCGACAGAACCCGACAGGGCCTAACAGGGCCTGACAGGGCCCGACAGAGCCCGACAGGGCCCGACAGAGCCCGAGAGGGCCCGTCAGGGCCCAGTAGAGCCCGACAGAGCCCGACAGAGCCCGACAGAGCCTGACAGAGCCCGACAGGGCCCGACAGAGCCCGACAGAGCCCGACAGGGCCCAGTAGAGCCCAGTAGAGCCCGACAGAGCCCAGTAGAGCCCGACAGAGCCCGACAGAGCCCGACAGAGCCCGAGAGAGCCTGACAGGGCCCGACAGAGCCCGACAGGGCCCGACAGAGCCCGACAGAGCCCGACAGGGCCCGACAGGGCCCGACAGAGCCTGACAGAGCCCAACAGGGCCCAGTAGAGCCCGACAGAGCCCGACAGAACCCGACAGAGCCCGACAGAGCCCAGTAGAGCCCGACAGAGCCCGACAGAGCCCGACAGGGCCCGACAGGGCCCGACAGGGCCCGACAGAGCCCGACAGGGCCCGACAGGGCCCGACAGAGCCCAGTAGAGCCCGACAGAGCCCGACAGGGCCCGACAGGGCCCGATAGGGCCCAGTAGAGCCCGACAGAGCCCGACAGAGCCCGACAGGGCCCAGCAGAGCCCGACAGAGCCCGACAGAGCCCGACAGAGCCCGACAGGGCCCGACAGAGCCCGACAGGGCCCGACAGAGCCCAACAGAGCCCGACAGGGACTGACAGGGCCCAGTAGAGCCCAGTAGAGCCCGACAGAGCCCGACAGAGCCCGACAGAGCCCGACAGGGCCCGACAGAGCCCGACAGAGCCCGACAGGGCCCAGTAGAACCCGACAGAGCCCGACAGAGCCCGACAGAGCCCGACAGAGCCCGACAGGGCCTGACAGGGCCCGACAGAACCCGACAGGGCCCGAGAGGGCCCGACAGGGCCCGACAGGGCCCGACAGAGCCCAGTAGAGCCCGACAGAGCCCGACAGAGCCCGACAGAGCCCGACAGAGCCCGACAGGGCCCAGTAGAGCCCAGTAGAGCCCGACAGAGCCCAGTAGAGCCCGACAGAGCCCGACAGAGCCCGACAGGGCCCGACAGAGCCCGACAGAGCCCGACAGAGCCCGACAGGGCCTGACAGAGCCGGACAGGGCCCAGTAGAGCCCGACAGAGCCCAACAGAGCCCGACAGAGCCCAGTAGAGCCCGACAGAGCCCGACATAGCCCGACAGAGCCCGACAGGTCCCGACAGAGCCCGACAGGTCCCGACAGAGCCCGACAGAGCCTGACAGAGCCCAGTAGAGCCCGACAGAGCCCGACAGGGCCCGACAGGGCCCGACAGGGCCCAGTAGAGCCCGACAGAGCCCGACAGAGCCCAGTAGAGCCCAGTAGAGCCCGACAGAGCCCGACAGAGCCCGACAGAGCCCGACAGAACCCGACAGGGCCTGACAGGGCCTGACAGGGCCCGACAGAGCCCGACAGGGCCCGACAGAGCCCGAGAGGGCCCGACAGGGCCCAGTAGAGCCCGACAGAGCCCGACAGAGCCCGACAGAGCCTGACAGAGCCCGACAGGGCCCGACAGAGCCCGACAGGGCCCGACAGGGCCCGACAGAGCCCAGTAGAGCCCGACAGAGCCCGACAGAGCCCGACAGAGCCCGACAGATCCCAGTAGAGCCCGACAGAGCCCGACAGAGCCCGACAGAGCCCGACAGGGCCTGACAGAGCCCGACAGGGCCCGACAGGGCCCGACAGGGCCCAGTAGAGCCCGACAGAGCCCGACAGAGCCCAGTAGAGCCCAGTAGAGCCCAACAGAGCCCGACAGAGCCCGACAGATCCCGACAGAACCCGACAGAGCCCGACAGAGACCAGTTGAGCCCGACAGAGCCCGACAGAGCCCGACAGGGCCCGACAGGGCCCGACAGGGCCCAGTAGAGCCCGACAGAGCCCGACAGAGCCCGACAGAGTCCGACAGAGCCCAGTAGAGCCCGACAGAGCCCGACAGAGCCCGACAGACCCCGACAGGGCCCGACAGAGCCCGACAGAGCCCGACAGGGCCCGACAGAGCCCAGTAGAGCCCGACAGAGCCCGACAGAGCCCGACAGAGCCCGACAGGGCCCAGTAGAGCCCAGTAGAGCCCGACAGAGCCCAGTAGAGCCCGACAGAGCCCGACAGAGCCCGACAGAGCCCGAGAGAGCCTGACAGGGCCCGACAGAGCCCGACAGGGCCCGACAGAGCCCGACAGAGCCCGACAGGGCCCGACAGGGCCCGACAGAGCCTGACAGAGCCCAACAGGGCCCAGTAGAGCCCGACAGAGCCCGACAGAGCCCGACAGAGCCCGACAGAGCCCAGTAGAGCCCGACAGAGCCCGACAGAGCCCGACAGGGCCCGACAGGGCCCGACAGGGCCCGACAGGGCCCGACAGAGCCCGACAGGGCCCGACAGGGCCCGACAGAGCCCAGTAGAGCCCGACAGAGCCCGACAGGGCCCGACAGGGCCCGATAGGGCCCAGTAGAGCCCGACAGAGCCCGACAGGGCCCGACAGAGCCCGACAGGGCCCGACAGAGCCCGACAGAGCCCGACAGGGCCCAGCAGAGCCCGACAGAGCCCGACAGAGCCCGACAGAGCCCGACAGGGCCCGACAGAGCCCGACAGGTCCCGACAGAGCCCGACAGAGCCCGACAGGGACTGACAGGGCCCAGTAGAGCCCAGTAGAGCCCGACAGAGCCCGACAGAGCCCGACAGAGCCCGACAGAGCCCGACAGGGCCCAGTAGAACCCGACAGAGCCCGACAGAGCCCGACAGAGCCCGACAGAGCCCGACAGGGCCTGACAGGGCCCGACAGAACCCGACAGGGCCCGAGAGGGCCCGACAGGGCCCGACAGGGCCCGACAGAGCCCAGTAGAGCCCGACAGAGCCCGACAGAGCCCGACAGAGCCCGACAGAGCCCGACAGGGCCCGACAGAGCCCGACAGAGCCCGACAGGGCCCAGTAGAGCCCAGTAGAGCCCGACAGAGCCCAGTAGAGCCCGACAGAGCCCGACAGAGCCCGACAGAGCCCGAGAGAGCCTGACAGGGCCCGACAGAGCCCGACAGGGCCCGACAGAGCCCGACAGAGCCCGACAGGGCCCGACAGGGCCCGACAGAGCCTGACAGAGCCCAACAGGGCCCAGTAGAGCCCGACAGAGCCCGACAGAACCCGACAGAGCCCGACAGAGCCCAGTAGAGCCCGACAGAGCCCGACAGAGCCCGACAGGGCCCGACAGGGCCCGACAGGGCCCGACAGAGCCCGACAGGGCCCGACAGGGCCCGACAGAGCCCAGTAGAGCCCGACAGAGCCCGACAGGGCCCGACAGGGCCCGACAGGGCCCAGTAGAGCCCGACAGAGCCCGACAGAGCCCAGTAGAGCCCAGTAGAGCCCGACAGAGCCCGACAGAGCCCGACAGAGCCCGACAGAACCCGACAGGGCCTAACAGGGCCTGACAGGGCCCGACAGAGCCCGACAGGGCCCGACAGAGCCCGAGAGGGCCCGTCAGGGCCCAGTAGAGCCCGACAGAGCCCGACAGAGCCCGACAGAGCCTGACAGAGCCCGACAGGGCCCGACAGAGCCCGACAGAGCCCGACAGGGCCCAGTAGAGCCCAGTAGAGCCCGACAGAGCCCAGTAGAGCCCGACAGAGCCCGACAGAGCCCGACAGAGCCCGAGAGAGCCTGACAGGGCCCGACAGAGCCCGACAGGGCCGACAGAGCCCGACAGAGCCCGACAGGGCCCGACAGGGCCCGACAGAGCCTGACAGAGCCCAACAGGGCCCAGTAGAGCCCGACAGAGCCCGACAGAACCCGACAGAGCCCGACAGAGCCCAGTAGAGCCCGACAGAGCCCGACAGAGCCCGACAGGGCCCGACAGGGCCCGACAGGGCCCGACAGAGCCCGACAGGGCCCGACAGGGCCCGACAGAGCCCAGTAGAGCCCGACAGAGCCCGACAGGGCCCGACAGGGCCCGATAGGGCCCAGTAGAGCCCGACAGAGCCCGACAGAGCCCGACAGGGCCCAGCAGAGCCCGACAGAGCCCGACAGAGCCCGACAGAGCCCGACAGGGCCCGACAGAGCCCGACAGGGCCCGACAGAGCCCAACAGAGCCCGACAGGGACTGACAGGGCCCAGTAGAGCCCAGTAGAGCCCGACAGAGCCCGACAGAGCCCGACAGAGCCCGACAGGGCCCGACAGAGCCCGACAGAGCCCGACAGGGCCCAGTAGAACCCGACAGAGCCCGACAGAGCCCGACAGAGCCCGACAGAGCCCGACAGGGCCTGACAGGGCCCGACAGAACCCGACAGGGCCCGAGAGGGCCCGACAGGGCCCGACAGGGCCCGACAGAGCCCAGTAGAGCCCGACAGAGCCCGACAGAGCCCGACAGAGCCCGACAGAGCCCGACAGGGCCCAGTAGAGCCCAGTAGAGCCCGACAGAGCCCAGTAGAGCCCGACAGAGCCCGACAGAGCCCGACAGGGCCCGACAGAGCCCGACAGAGCCCGACAGAGCCCGACAGGGCCTGACAGAGCCGGACAGGGCCCAGTAGAGCCCGACAGAGCCCAACAGAGCCCGACAGAGCCCAGTAGAGCCCGACAGAGCCCGACATAGCCCGACAGAGCCCGACAGGTCCCGACAGAGCCCGACAGGTCCCGACAGAGCCCGACAGAGCCTGACAGAGCCCAGTAGAGCCCGACAGAGCCCGACAGGGCCCGACAGGGCCCGACAGGGCCCAGTAGAGCCCGACAGAGCCCGACAGAGCCCAGTAGAGCCCAGTAGAGCCCGACAGAGCCCGACAGAGCCCGACAGAGCCCGACAGAACCCGACAGGGCCTGACAGGGCCTGACAGGGCCCGACAGAGCCCGACAGGGCCCGACAGAGCCCGAGAGGGCCCGACAGGGCCCAGTAGAGCCCGACAGAGCCCGACAGAGCCCGACAGAGCCTGACAGAGCCCGACAGGGCCCGACAGAGCCCGACAGGGCCCGACAGGGCCCGACAGAGCCCAGTAGAGCCCGACAGAGCCCGACAGAGCCCGACAGAGCCCGACAGATCCCAGTAGAGCCCGACAGAGCCCGACAGAGCCCGACAGAGCCCGACAGGGCCTGACAGAGCCCGACAGGGCCCGACAGGGCCCGACAGGGCCCAGTAGAGCCCGACAGAGCCCGACAGAGCCCAGTAGAGCCCAGTAGAGCCCAACAGAGCCCGACAGAGCCCGACAGATCCCGACAGAACCCGACAGAGCCCGACAGAGACCAGTTGAGCCCGACAGAGCCCGACAGAGCCCGACAGGGCCCGACAGGGCCCGACAGGGCCCAGTAGAGCCCGACAGAGCCCGACAGAGCCCGACAGAGTCCGACAGAGCCCAGTAGAGCCCGACAGAGCCCGACAGAGCCCGACAGACCCCGACAGGGCCCGACAGAGCCCGACAGAGCCCGACAGGGCCCGACAGAGCCCAGTAGAGCCCGACAGAGCCCGACAGAGCCCGACAGAGCCCGACAGGGCCCAGTAGAGCCCAGTAGAGCCCGACAGAGCCCAGTAGAGCCCGACAGAGCCCGACAGAGCCCGACAGAGCCCGAGAGAGCCTGACAGGGCCCGACAGAGCCCGACAGGGCCCGACAGAGCCCGACAGAGCCCGACAGGGCCCGACAGGGCCCGACAGAGCCTGACAGAGCCCAACAGGGCCCAGTAGAGCCCGACAGAGCCCGACAGAGCCCGACAGAGCCCGACAGAGCCCAGTAGAGCCCGACAGAGCCCGACAGAGCCCGACAGGGCCCGACAGGGCCCGACAGGGCCCGACAGGGCCCGACAGAGCCCGACAGGGCCCGACAGGGCCCGACAGAGCCCAGTAGAGCCCGACAGAGCCCGACAGGGCCCGACAGGGCCCGATAGGGCCCAGTAGAGCCCGACAGAGCCCGACAGGGCCCGACAGAGCCCGACAGGGCCCGACAGAGCCCGACAGAGCCCGACAGGGCCCAGCAGAGCCCGACAGAGCCCGACAGAGCCCGACAGAGCCCGACAGGGCCCGACAGAGCCCGACAGGTCCCGACAGAGCCCGACAGAGCCCGACAGGGACTGACAGGGCCCAGTAGAGCCCAGTAGAGCCCGACAGAGCCCGACAGAGCCCGACAGAGCCCGACAGAGCCCGACAGGGCCCAGTAGAACCCGACAGAGCCCGACAGAGCCCGACAGAGCCCGACAGAGCCCGACAGGGCCTGACAGGGCCCGACAGAACCCGACAGGGCCCGAGAGGGCCCGACAGGGCCCGACAGGGCCCGACAGAGCCCAGTAGAGCCCGACAGAGCCCGACAGAGCCCGACAGAGCCCGACAGAGCCCGACAGGGCCCAGTAGAGCACAGTAGAGCCCGACAGAGCCCAGTAGAGCCCGACAGAGCCCGACAGAGCCCGACAGGGCCCGACAGAGCCCGACAGAGCCCGACAGAGCCCGACAGGGCCTGACAGAGCCGGACAGGGCCCAGTAGAGCCCGACAGAGCCCAACAGAGCCCGACAGAGCCCAGTAGAGCCCGACAGAGCCCGACATAGCCCGACAGAGCCCGACAGGTCCCGACAGAGCCCGACAGTGCCCGACAGAGCCCGACAGAGCCTGACAGAGCCCAGTAGAGCCCGACAGAGCCCGACAGGGCCCGACAGGGCCCGACAGGGCCCAGTAGAGCCCGACAGAGCCCGACAGAGCCCAGTAGAGCCCAGTAGAGCCCGACAGAGCCCGACAGAGCCCGACAGAGCCCGACAGAACCCGACAGGGCCTGAAAGGGCCTGACCGGGCCCGACAGAGCCCGACAGGGCCCGACAGAGCCCGAGAGGGCCCGACAGGGCCCAGTAGAGCCCGACAGAGCCCGACAGAGCCCGACAGAGCCTGACAGAGCCCGACAGGGCCCGACAGAGCCCGACAGGGCCCGACAGGGCCCGACAGAGCCCAGTAGAGCCCGACAGAGCCCGACAGAGCCCGACAGAGCCCAGTAGAGCCCGACAGAGCCCGACAGAGCCCGACAGAGCCCGACAGGGCCTGACAGAGCCCGACAGGGCCCGACAGGGCCCGACAGAGCCCAGTAGAGCCCGACAGAGCCCGATAGAGCCCGACAGAGCCCGACAGAGCCCGACAGGGCCCAGTAGAGCCCAGTAGAGCCCGACAGAGCCCAGTAGAGCCCGACAGATCCCGACAGAGCCCGACAGAGCCCGACAGGGCCCGACAGGGCCCAGTAGAGCAGAACAGAGCCCGACAGAGCCCGACAGAGCCCGACAGGGCCCTACAGGGCCCGATAGAGCCCGACAGAGCCCGACAGGGCCCGACAGAGCCCGACAGGGCCCAGTAGAGCCTGACAGAGCCCGACAGAGCCCAGTAGAGCCCGACAGAGCCCAGTAGAGCCCGACAGACCCCGACATAGCCCGACAGAGCCCGACAGAGCCCGACAGAACCCGACAGAGCCCGACAGAGACCAGTTGAGGCCGACAGGGCCCGACAGGGCCCGACAGAGCCCGACAGAGCCCGACAGGGCCCAGTAGAGCCCGACAGAGCCCGACAGAGCCCAGTAGAGCCCAGTAGAGCCCGACAGAGCCCGACAGAACCCGACAGAGCCCGACAGAGACCAGTTGAGCCCGACAGAGCCCGACAGAGCCCGACAGAGCCCGACAGGGCCCGACAGGGCCCAGTAGAGCCCGACAGAGCCCGACAGAGCCCGACAGAGCCCGACAGAGCCCAGTAGAGCCCGACAGAGCCCGACAGAGCCCGACAGGGCCCGACAGGGCCCGACAGGGCCCGACAGGGCCCAGTAGATCCCGACAGAGCCCAGTAGAGCCCAGTAGAGCCCGACAGGGCCCGACAGGGCCCGACAGGGCCCAGTAGAGCCCGACAGAGCCCGACAGAGCCTGACAGAGCCCGACAGGGCCCGACAGGGCCCGACAGAGCCCGACAGAGCCCGACAGGGCCCAGTAGAGCCCGACAGAGCCCGACAGAGCCCGACAGAGCCCGACAGAGCCCGACAGGGCCCGACAGGGCCCGACAGGGCCCAGTAGAGCCCGACAGAGCCCGACAGAGCCCGACAGAACACGACAGGGCCCGACAGAGCCCGACAGAGCCCGACAGGGCCCGACAGGGCCCGACAGGGCCCGACAGGGCCCAGTAGGGACCGACAGAGCCCGACAGGGCCCGACAGAGCCCGACAGAGCCCGACAGAGCCCAGTAGAGCCCAGTAGAGCCCGACAGAGCCCAGTAGACCCCGACAGAGCCCGACAGAGCCCTACAGAGCCCGACAGAGGCCGACAGGACCCGACAGAGCCCGACAGAGCCCGACAGAGCCCGACAGGGCCCGACAGGGCCCGACAGGGCCCGACTGGTCCCAGTAGAGCCCGACAGAGCCCGACAGAGCAATCCAGAGCCCGACAGGAGCCGACAGGCCGACAGAGCCCGACAGAGCCCGACAGGCCCGACAGGGCCCGACAGAGCCTGACAGAGCCCAGTAGAGCCCGACAGAGCCCGACAGGGCCCGACAGGGCCCGACAGGGCCCAGTAGAGCCCGACAGAGCCCGACAGAGCCCAGTAGAGCCCAGTAGAGCCCGACAGAGCCCGACAGAGCCCGACAGAGCCCGACAGGGCCCGACAGAGCCCGACAGAGCCCGACAGGGCCCGACAGAGCCCGACAGAGCCCGACAGAGCCCGACAGGGCCCAGTAGAGCCCGACAGAGCCCGACAGAGCCCGACAGGGCCCGACAGAGCCCGACAGGGCCCGACAGAGCCCGACAGAGCCCGACAGGGCCCGACAGAGCCCAGTAGAGCCCGACAGGGCCCAGTAGAGCCCAGTAGAGCCCGACAGGGCCCAGTAGAGCCCGACAGAGCCCGACAGAGCCCGACAGAGCCCGACAGGTCCCGACAGAGCCCGACAGAGCCTGACAGAGCCCAGTAGAGCCCGACAGAGCCCGACAGGGCCCGACAGGGCCCGACAGGGCCCAGTAGAGCCCGACAGAGCCCGACAGAGCCCAGTAGAGCCCAGTAGAGCCCGACAGAGCCCGACAGAGCCCGACAGAGCCCGACAGAACCCGACAGGGCCTGACAGGGCCTGACAGGGCCCGACAGAGCCCGACAGGGCCCGACAGAGCCCGAGAGGGCCCGACAGGGCCCAGTAGAGCCCGACAGAGCCCGACAGAGCCCGACAGAGCCTGACAGAGCCCGACAGGGCCCGACAGAGCCCGACAGGGCCCGACAGGGCCCGACAGAGCCCAGTAGAGCCCGACAGAGCCCGACAGAGCCCGACAGAGCCCGACAGAGCCCAGTAGAGCCCGACAGAGCCCGACAGAGCCCGACAGAGCCCGACAGGGCCTGACAGAGCCCGACAGGGCCCGACAGGGCCCGACAGGGCCCGACAGGGCCCAGTAGAGCCCGACAGAGCCCAGTAGAGCCCAGTAGAGCCCAACAGAGCCCGACAGAGCCCGACAGATCCCGACAGAACCCGACAGAGCCCGACAGAGACCAGTTGAGCCCGACAGAGCCCGACAGAGCCCGACAGGGCCCGACAGGCCCGACAGGGCCCAGTAGAGCCCGACAGAGCCCGACAGAGCCCGACAGAGTCCGACAGAGCCCAGTAGAGCCCGACAGAGCCCGACAGAGCCCGACAGACCCCGACAGGGCCCGACAGAGCCCGACAGAGCCCGACAGGGCCCGACAGAGCCCAGTAGAGCCCGACAGAGCCGACAGAGCCCGACAGAGCCCGACAGGGCCCAGTAGAGCCCAGTAGAGCCCGACAGAGCCCAGTAGAGCCCGACAGAGCCCGACAGAGCCCGACAGAGCCCGAGAGAGCCTGACAGGGCCCGACAGAGCCCGACAGGGCCCGACAGAGCCCGACAGAGCCCGACAGGGCCCGACAGGGCCCGACAGAGCCTGACAGAGCCCAACAGGGCCCAGTAGAGCCCGACAGAGCCCGACAGAGCCCGACAGAGCCCGACAGAGCCCAGTAGAGCCCGACAGAGCCCGACAGAGCCCGACAGGGCCCGACAGGGCCCGACAGGGCCCGACAGGGCCCGACAGAGCCCGACAGGGCCCGACAGGGCCCGACAGAGCCCAGTAGAGCCCGACAGAGCCCGACAGGGCCCGACAGGGCCCGATAGGGCCCAGTAGAGCCCGACAAGCCCACAGGGCCCGACAGAGCCCGACAGGGCCCGACAGAGCCCGACAGAGCCCGACAGGGCCCAGCAGAGCCCGACAGAGCCCGACAGAGCCCGACAGAGCCCGACAGGGCCCGACAGAGCCCGACAGGTCCCGACAGAGCCCGACAGAGCCCGACAGGACTGACAGGGCCCAGTAGAGCCCAGTAGAGCCCGACAGAGCCCGACAGAGCCCGACAGAGCCCGACAGAGCCCGACAGGGCCCAGTAGAACCCGACAGAGCCCGACAGAGCCCGACAGAGCCCGACAGAGCCCGACAGGGCCTGACAGGGCCCGACAGAACCCGACAGGGCCCGAGAGGGCCCGACAGGGCCCGACAGGGCCCGACAGAGCCCAGTAGAGCCCGACAGAGCCCGACAGAGCCCGACAGAGCCCGACAGAGCCCGACAGGGCCCAGTAGAGCACAGTAGAGCCCGACAGAGCCCAGTAGAGCCCGACAGAGCCCGACAGAGCCCGACAGGGCCCGACAGAGCCCGACAGAGCCCGACAGAGCCCGACAGGCCTGACAGAGCCGGACAGGGCCCAGTAGAGCCCGACAGAGCCCAACAGAGCCCGACAGAGCCCAGTAGAGCCCGACAGAGCCCGACATAGCCCGACAGAGCCCGACAGGTCCCGACAGAGCCCGACAGTGCCCGACAGAGCCCGACAGAGCCTGACAGAGCCCAGTAGAGCCCGACAGAGCCCGACAGGGCCCGACAGGGCCCGACAGGGCCCAGTAGAGCCCGACAGAGCCCGACAGAGCCCAGTAGAGCCCAGTAGAGCCCGACAGAGCCCGACAGAGCCCGACAGAGCCCGACAGAACCCGACAGGGCCTGACAGGCCTGACCGGGCCCGACAGAGCCCGACAGGGCCCGACAGAGCCCGAGAGGGCCCGACAGGGCCCAGTAGAGCCCGACAGAGCCCGACAGAGCCCGACAGAGCCTGACAGAGCCCGACAGGGCCCGACAGAGCCCGACAGGGCCCGACAGGCCCGACAGAGCCCAGTAGAGCCCGACAGAGCCCGACAGAGCCCGACAGAGCCCAGTAGAGCCCCCGACAGAGCCCGACAGAGCCCGACAGAGCCCGACAGGCCTGACAGAGCCCGACAGGGCCCGACAGGGCCCGACAGAGCCCAGTAGAGCCCGACAGAGCCCGATAGAGCCCGACAGAGCCCGACAGAGCCCGACAGGGCCCAGTAGAGCCCAGTAGAGCCCGACAGAGCCCAGTAGAGCCGACAGAGCCCGACAGAGCCCGACAGAGCCCGACAGGGCCCGACAGGGCCCAGTAGAGCAGAACAGAGCCCGACAGAGCCCGACAGAGCCCGACAGGGCCCTACAGGGCCCGATAGAGCCCGACAGAGCCCGACAGGGCCCGACAGAGCCCGACAGGGCCCAGTAGAGCCTGACAGAGCCCGACAGAGCCCAGTAGAGCCCGACAGAGCCCAGTAGAGCCCGACAGACCCCGACATAGCCCAGTAGAGCCCGACAGACCCCGACATAGCCCGACAGAGCCCGACAGAGCCCGACAGAACCCGACAGAGCCCGACAGAGACCAGTTGAGGCCGACAGGGCCCGACAGGGCCCGACAGAGCCCGACAGAGCCCGACAGGGCCCAGTAGAGCCCGACAGAGCCCGACAGAGCCCAGTAGAGCCCAGTAGAGCCCGACAGAGCCCGACAGAACCCGACAGAGCCCGACAGAGACCAGTTGAGCCCGACAGAGCCCGACAGAGCCCGACAGAGCCGACAGGGCCCGACAGGGCCCAGTAGAGCCCGACAGAGCCCGACAGAGCCCGACAGAGCCCGACAGAGCCCAGTAGAGCCCGACAGAGCCCGACAGAGCCCGACAGGGCCCGACAGGGCCCGACAGGGCCCGACAGGGCCCAGTAGATCCCGACAGAGCCCAGTAGAGCCCAGTAGAGCCCGACAGGGCCCGACAGGGCCGACAGGGCCCAGTAGAGCCCGACAGAGCCCGACAGAGCCTGACAGAGCCCGACAGGGCCCGACAGGGCCCGACAGAGCCCGACAGAGCCCGACAGGGCCCAGTAGAGCCGCAGACGACAGAGCCCGACAGAGCCCGACAGGGCCCGACAGGGCCCGACAGGGCCCAGTAGAGCCCGACAGAGCCCGACAGAGCCCGACAGAACACGACAGGGCCCGACAGAGCCCGACAGAGCCCGACAGGGCCCGACAGGGCCCGACAGGGCCCGACAGGGCCCAGTACCGACCAAGGGCCCGACAGAGCCCGACAGAGCCCGACAGAGCCCAGTAGAGCCCAGTAGAGCCCGACAGAGCCCAGTAGACCCCGACAGAGCCCGACAGAGCCCTACAGAGCCCGACAGAGGCCGACAGGACCCGACAGAGCCCGACAGAGCCCGACAGAGCCCGACAGGGCCCGACAGGGCCCGACAGGGCCCGACTGGTCCCAGTAGAGCCCGACAGAGCCCGACAGAGCCCAGTAGAGCCCGACAGAGCCGACGTAGCCCAACAGAGCCCGACAGGGCCCGACAGAGCCCGACAGAGCCCGACAGGGCCCGACAGGGCCCGACAGAGCCTGACAGAGCCCAGTAGAGCCCGACAGAGCCCGACAGGGCCCGACAGGGCCCGACAGGGCCCAGTAGAGCCCGACAGAGCCCGACAGAGCCCAGTAGAGCCCAGTAGAGCCCGACAGAGCCCGACAGAGCCCGACAGAGCCCGACAGGGCCCGACAGAGCCCGACAGAGCCCGACAGGGCCCGACAGAGCCCGACAGAGCCCGACAGAGCCCGACAGGGCCCAGTAGAGCCCGACAGAGCCCGACAGAGCCCGACAGGGCCCGACAGAGCCCGACAGGGCCCGACAGAGCCCGACAGAGCCCGACAGGGCCCGACAGAGCCCAGTAGAGCCCGACAGGGCCCAGTAGAGCCCAGTAGAGCCCGACAGGGCCCAGTAGAGCCCGACAGAGCCCGACAGAGCCCGACAGGGCCCGACAGGGCCCGACAGAGCCCGACAGAGCCCGACAGGGCCCGACAGGGCCCGACAGAGCCCGACAGGGCCCAGTAGAGCCCGACAGAGCCCGACAGAGCCCGACAGGGCCCGACAGGGCCCGACAGGGCCCGACAGGGACTGAAAGAGCCCGACAGGGCCCGACAGAGCCCAGTAGAGCCCGACAGAGCCCAGTAGAGCCCGACAGAGCCCGACAGAGCCCGACAGGGCCCAGTAGAGCCCAGTAGAGCCCGACAGAGCCCAGTAGAGCCCGAGAGAGCCGACAGAGCCCGACAGAGCCCGACAGGGCCCGACAGGGCCCGACAGGGCCCGACAGAGCCCGACAGGGCCCGACAGGGCCCGACAGAGCCCGACAGGGCCCAGTAGAGCCCGACAGAGCCGGACAGAGCCCGACAGAACCCGACAGAGCCCGACAGAGCCCGACAGAGCCCGACAGGGCCCGACAGGGCCCGACAGAGCCCGACAGAGCCCGACAGGGCCCAGTAGAGCCCGACAGAGCCCGACAGAGCCCAGTAGAGCCCAGTAGAGCCCGACAGAGCCCGACAGAGCCCGACAGAGCCCGACATAACCCGACAGAGCCCGACAGAGACCAGTTGAGCCCGACAGAGCCCGACAGAGCCCCGACAGAGCCCGACAGGGCCCGACAGGTCCCAGTAGAGCCCGACAGAGCCCGACAGAGCCCGACAGAGCCCGACAGAGCCCAGTAGAGCCCGACAGAGCCCGAACAGAGCCCGACAGAGCCCGACAGGGCCCGACAGGGCCAACAGAGCCCGACAGAGCCCGACAGGGCCCGACAGAGCCCGACAGGGCCCGACAGAGCCCGACAGAACCCGACAGGGCCCAGTAGAGCCCGACAGAGCCCGACAGGGCCCAGTAGAGCCCGACAGAGCCCGACAGAGCCCGACAGAGCCCGACAGGGCCCGACAGAGCCCGACAGGGCCCAGTAGAGCCCGACAGAGCCCGACAGGGCCCGACAGAGCCCGACAGAGCCCGACAGGGCCCAACAGGGCCCGACAGGGCCCGACAGGGCCCAGTAGAGCCCGACAGAGCCCGACAGAGCCCGACAGGGCCCGACAGGGCCCAGTAGAGCCCGACAGAGCCCGACAGAGCCCGACAGAGCCCGACAGGGCCCGACAGGGCCAGACAGAGCCCGACAGGGCCCGACAGGGCCCGACAGGGCCCAGTAGAGCCCGACAGAGCCCGACAGGGCCCAACAGAGCCTGACAGAGCCCGACAGAGCCCGACAGAGCGCGACAGGGCCCAGTCAGAGCCCGACAGGGCCCGACAGGGCCCGACAGAGCCCGACAGAGCCCGACAGGGCCCGACAGAGCCCAGTAGAGCCCGACAGAGCCCGACAGAGCCCGACAGAGCCCGACAGGGCCCGACAGGGCCCGACAGAGCCCGACAGAGCCCGACAGGGCCCGACAGGGCCCAGTAGAGCCCGACAGAGCCCGACAGAGCCCGACAGAGCCCAGTAGAGCCCGACAGAGCCCGACAGGGCCCGACAGGGCCCGACAGGGCACAGTAGAGCCCGACAGAGCCCGACAGAGCCCAGTAGAGCCCAGAAGAGCCCGACAGGGCCCGACAGAGCCCGACAGAGCCCGACAGAGCCCGACAGGGCCTGACAGAGCCGGACAGGGCCCAGTAGAGCCCGACAGAGCCCAACAGAGCCCGACAGAGCCCAGTAGAGCCCGACAGAGCCCGACATAGCCCGACAGAGCCCGACAGGTCCCGACAGAGCCCGACAGTGCCCGACAGAGCCCGACAGAGCCTGACAGAGCCCAGTAGAGCCCGACAGAGCCCGACAGGGCCCGACAGGGCCCGACAGGGCTCAGTAGAGCCCGACAGAGCCCGACAGAGCCCAGTAGAGCCCAGTAGAGCCCGACAGAGCCCGACAGAGCCCGACAGAGCCCGACAGAACCCGACAGGGCCTGACAGGGCCTGACAGGGCCCGACAGAGCCCGACAGGGCCCGACAGAGCCCGAGAGGGCCCGACAGGGCCCAGTAGAGCCCGACAGAGCCCGACAGAGCCCGACAGAGCCTGACAGAGCCCGACAGGGCCCGACAGAGCCCGACAGGGCCCGACAGGGCCCGACAGAGCCCAGTAGAGCCCGACAGAGCCCGACAGAGCCCGACAGAGCCCGACAGAGCCCAGTAGAGCCCGACAGAGCCCGACAGAGCCCGACAGAGCCCGACAGGGCCTGACAGAGCCCGACAGGGCCCGACAGGGCCCGACAGGGCCCAGTAGAGCCCGACAGAGCCCGACAGAGCCCAGTAGAGCCCAGTAGAGCCCAACAGAGCCCGACAGAGCCCGACAGATCCCGACAGAACCCGACAGAGCCCGACAGAGACCAGTTGAGCCCGACAGAGCCCGACAGAGCCCGACAGGGCCCGACAGGGCCCGACAGGGCCCAGTAGAGCCCGACAGAGCCCGGCAGAGCCCGACAGAGTCCGACAGAGCCCAGTAGAGCCCGACAGAGCCCGACAGAGCCCGACAGACCCCGACAGGGCCCGACAGAGCCCGACAGAGCCCGACAGGGCCCGACAGAGCCCAGTAGAGCCCGACAGAGCCCGACAGAGCCCGACAGGGCCCAGTAGAGCCCAGTAGAGCCCGACAGAGCCCAGTAGAGCCCGACAGAGCCCGACAGAGCCCGACAGAGCCCGAGAGAGCCTGACAGGGCCCGACAGAGCCCGACAGGGCCCGACAGAGCCCGACAGAGCCCGACAGGGCCCGACAGGGCCCGACAGAGCCTGACAGAGCCCAACAGGGCCCAGTAGAGCCCGACAGAGCCCGACAGAGCCCGACAGAGCCCAGTAGAGCCCGACAGAGCCCGACAGAGCCCGACAGGGCCCGACAGGGCCCGACAGGGCCCGACAGAGCCCGACAGGGCCCGACAGGGCCCGACAGAGCCCAGTAGAGCCCGACAGAGCCCGACAGGGCCCGACAGGGCCCGATAGGGCCCAGTAGAGCCCGACAGAGCCCGACAGGGCCCGACAGAGCCCGACAGGGCCCGACAGAGCCCGACAGAGCCCGACAGGGCCCAGCAGAGCCCGACAGAGCCCGACAGAGCCCGACAGAGCCCGACAGGGCCCGACAGAGCCCGACAGGGCCCGACAGAGCCCGACAGAGCCCGACAGGGACTGACAGGGCCCAGTAGAGCCCAGTAGAGCCCGACAGAGCCCGACAGAGCCCGACAGAGCCCGACAGAGCCCGACAGGGCCCAGTAGAACCCGACAGAGCCCGACAGAGCCCGACAGAGCCCGACAGAGCCCGACAGGGCCTGACAGGGCCCGACAGAACCCGACAGGGCCCGAGAGGGCCCGACAGGGCCCGACAGGGCCCGACAGAGCCCAGTAGAGCCCGACAGAGCCCGACAGAGCCCGACAGAGCCCGACAGAGCCCGACAGGGCCCAGTAGAGCACAGTAGAGCCCGACAGAGCCCAGTAGAGCCCGACAGAGCCCGACAGAGCCCGACAGGGCCCGACAGAGCCCGACAGAGCCCGACAGAGCCCGACAGGGCCTGACAGAGCCGGACAGGGCCCAGTAGAGCCCGACAGAGCCCAACAGAGCCCGACAGAGCCCAGTAGAGCCCGACAGAGCCCGACATAGCCCGACAGAGCCCGACAGGTCCCGACAGAGCCCGACAGTGCCCGACAGAGCCCGACAGAGCCTGACAGAGCCCAGTAGAGCCCGACAGAGCCCGACAGGGCCCGACAGGGCCCGACAGGGCCCAGTAGAGCCCGACAGAGCCTGACAGAGCCCAGTAGAGCCCAGTAGAGCCCGACAGAGCCCGACAGAGCCCGACAGAGCCCGACAGAACCCGACAGGGCCTGACAGGGCCTGACCGGGCCCGACAGAGCCCGACAGGGCCCGACAGAGCCCGAGAGGGCCCGACAGGGCCCAGTAGAGCCCGACAGAGCCCGACAGAGCCCGACAGAGCCTGACAGAGCCCGACAGGGCCCGACAGAGCCCGACAGGGCCCGACAGGGCCCGACAGAGCCCAGTAGAGCCCGACAGAGCCCGACAGAGCCCGACAGAGCCCAGTAGAGCCCGACAGAGCCCGACAGAGCCCGACAGAGCCCGACAGGGCCTGACAGAGCCCGACAGGGCCCGACAGGGCCCGACAGAGCCCAGTAGAGCCCGACAGAGCCCGATAGAGCCCGACAGAGCCCGACAGAGCCCGACAGGGCCCAGTAGAGCCCAGTAGAGCCCGACAGAGCCCAGTAGAGCCCGACAGAGCCCGACAGAACCCGACAGAGCCCGACAGGGCCCGACAGGGCCCAGTAGAGCAGAACAGAGCCCGACAGAGCCCGACAGAGCCCGACAGGGCCCTACAGGGCCCGATAGAGCCCGACAGAGCCCGACAGGGCCCGACAGAGCCCGACAGGGCCCAGTAGAGCCCGACAGAGCCCGACAGAGCCCAGTAGAGCCCGACAGAGCCCAGTAGAGCCCGACAGACCCCGACATAGCCCGACAGAGCCCGACAGAGCCCGACAGAACCCGACAGAGCCCGACAGAGACCAGTTGAGCCCGACAGGGCCCGACAGGGCCCGACAGAGCCCGACAGAGCCCGACAGGGCCCAGTAGAGCCCGACAGAGCCCGACAGAGCCCAGTAGAGCCCAGTAGAGCCCGACAGAGCCCGACAGAACCCGACAGAGCCCGACAGAGACCAGTTGAGCCCGACAGAGCCCGACAGAGCCCGACAGAGCCCGACAGGGCCCGACAGGGCCCAGTAGAGCCCGACAGAGCCCGACAGAGCCCGACAGAGCCCGACAGAGCCCAGTAGAGCCCGACAGAGCCCGACAGAGCCCGACAGGGCCCGACAGGGCCCGACAGGGCCCGACAGGGCCCAGTAGATCCCGACAGAGCCCAGTAGAGCCCAGTAGAGCCCGACAGGGCCCGACAGGGCCCGACAGGGCCCAGTAGAGCCCGACAGAGCCCGACAGAGCCTGACAGAGCCCGACAGGGCCCGACAGGGCCCGACAGAGCCCGACAGAGCCCGACAGGGCCCAGTAGAGCCCGACAGAGCCCGACAGAGCCCGACAGAGCCCGACAGAGCCCGACAGGGCCCGACAGGGCCCGACAGAGCCCGACAGGGCCTGACAGGGCCCAGTAGAGCCCGACAGAGCCCGACAGAGCCCGACAGAACACGACAGGGCCCGACAGAGCCCGACAGAGCCCGACAGGGCCCGACAGGGCCCGACAGGGCCCGACAGGGCCCAGTAGGGCCCGACAGAGCCCGACAGGGCCCGACAGAGCCCGACAGAGCCCGACAGAGCCCAGTAGAGCCCAGTAGAGCCCGACAGAGCCCAGTAGACCCCGACAGAGCCCGACAGAGCCCGACAGGACCCGACAGAGCCCGACAGAGCCCGACAGAGCCCGACAGGGCCCGACAGGGCCCGACAGGGCCCGACTGGTCCCAGTAGAGCCCGACAGAGCCCGACAGAGCCCAGTAGAGCCCGACAGAGCCCGACGTAGCCCAACAGAGCCCGACAGGGCCCGACAGAGCCCGACAGAGCCCGACAGGGCCCGACAGGGCCCGACAGAGCCTGACAGAGCCCAGTAGAGCCCGACAGAGCCCGACAGGGCCCGACAGGGCCCGACAGGGCCCAGTAGAGCCCGACAGAGCCCGACAGAGCCCAGTAGAGCCCAGTAGAGCCCGACAGAGCCCGACAGAGCCCGACAGAGCCCGACAGGGCCCGACAGAGCCCGACAGGGCCCGACAGAGCCCGACAGAGCCCGACAGAGCCCGACAGAGCCCGACAGGGCCCAGTAGAGCCCGACAAAGCCCGACAGAGCCCGACAGGGCCCGACAGAGCCCGACAGGGCCCGACAGAGCCCGACAGAGCCCGACAGGGCCCGACAGAGCCCAGTACAGCCCGACAGGGCCCAGTAGAGCCCAGTAGAGCCCGACAGGGCCCAGTAGAGCCCGACAGAGCCCGACAGAGCCCGACAGAGCCCGACAGAGCCCGACAGGGCCCGACAGGGCCCGACAGAGCCCGACAGAGCCCGACAGGGCCCGACAGAGCCCGACAGGGCCCGACAGGGCCCGACAGAGCCCGACAGGGCCCAGTAGAGCCCGACAGAGCCCGACAGAGCCCGACAGGGCCCGACAGGGCCCGACAGGGCCCGACAGGGACTGAAAGAGCCCGACAGGGCCCGACAGAGCCCAGTAGAGCCCGACAGAGCCCAGTAGAGCCCGACAGAGCCCGACAGAGCCCGACAGGGCCCAGTAGAGCCCAGTAGAGCCCGACAGAGCCCAGTAGAGCCCGAGAGAGCCCGACAGAGCCCGACAGAGCCCGACAGGGCCCGACAGGGCCCGACAGGGCCCGACAGAGCCCGACAGGGCCCGACAGAGCCCGACAGAGCCCGACAGGGCCCAGTAGAGCCCGACAGAGCCCGACAGAGGCCGACAGAACCCGACAGAGCCCGACAGAGCCCGACAGAGCCCGACAGGGCCCGACAGGGCCCGACAGAGCCCGACAGAGCCCGACAGGGCCCAGTAGAGCCCGACAGAGCCCGACAGAGCCCAGTAGAGCCCAGTAGAGCCCGACAGAGCCCGACAGAGCCCGACAGAGCCCGACATAACCCGACAGAGCCCGACAGAGACCAGTTGAGCCCGACAGAGCCCGACAGAGCCCGACAGAGCCCGACAGGGCCCGACAGGTCCCAGTAGAGCCCGACAGAGCCCGACAGAGCCCGACAGAGCCCGACAGAGCCCAGTAGAGCCCGACAGAGCCCGACAGAGCCCGACAGGGCCCGACAGGGCCCGACAGAGCCCGACAGGGCCCAACAGAGCCCAGTAGAGCCCGACAGAGCCCGACAGAGGACGACAGAGCCCGACAGGGCCCGACAGGGCCCGACAGAGCCCGACAGAGCCCGACAGGGCCCGACAGAGCCCGACAGGGCCCGACAGAGCCCGACAGAGCCCGACAGAGCCCGACAGGGCCCGACAGAGCCCGACAGGGCCCAGTAGAGCCCGACAGAGCCCGACAGGGCCCGACAGAGCCCGACAGAGCCCGACAGGGCCCAACAGGGCCCGACAGGGCCCGACAGGGCCCAGTAGAGCCCGACAGAGCCCGACAGAGCCCGACAGGGCCCGACAGGGCCCAGTAGAGCCCGACAGAGCCCGACAGAGCCCGACAGAGCCCGACAGGGCCCGACAGGGCCCAGTAGAGCCCGACAGAGCCCGACAGGGCCCAACAGAGCCCGACAGAGCCCGACAGAGCCCGACAGAGCGCGACAGGGCCCAGTAGAGCCCGACAGAGCCCGACAGAGCCCGACAGAGCTCGACAGGGCCCGACAGAGCCCGACAGGGCCCGACAGGGCCCAGTAGAGCCCGACAGAGCCCGACAGGGCCCGACAGAGCCCAGTAGAGCCCGACAGAGCCCGACAGAGCCCGACAGAGCCCGACAGGGCCCGACAGGGCCCGACAGAGCCCGACAGAGCCCGACAGGGCTCGACAGGGCCCAGTAGAGCCCGACAGAGCCCGACAGAGCCCGACAGAGCCCAGTAGAGCCCGACAGAGCCCGACAGGGCCCGACAGGGCCCGACAGGGCACAGTAGAGCCCGACAGAGCCCGACAGAGCCCAGTAGAGCCCAGAAGAGCCCGAGAGAGCCCGACAGAGCCCGACAGAGCCCGACAGAGCCCGACAGGGCCCGACAGGGCCCGACAGAGCCCGACAGGGCCCGACAGGGCCCGACAGGGCCCAGTAGAGCCCGACAGAGCCCGACAGAGCCCAGTAGAGCCCAGTAGAGCCCGACAGGGCCCGACAGGGCCCGACAGGGCCCAGTAGAGCCCGACAGAGCCCGACAGAGCCTGACAGAGCCCGACAGGGCCCGACAGGGCCCGACAGAGCCCGACTGAGCCCGACAGGGCCCAGTAGAGCCCGACAGAGCCCGACAGAGCCCGACAGAGCCCGACAGAGCCCGACAGGGCCCGACAGAGCCCGACAGGGCCCGACAGGGCCCGACAGGGCCCAGTAGAGCCCGACAGGGCCCGACAGAGCCCGACAGAACACGACAGGGCCCGACAGAGCCCGACAGAGCCCGACAGAGCCCGACAGAGCCCGACAGAGCCCAGTAGAGCCCGACAGAGCCCGACAGAGCCCGACAGAGCCCGACAGGGCCCGACAGGGCCCAGTAGAGCCCGACAGAGCCCGACAGAGCCCGACAGAGCCCAGTAGAGCCTGACAGAGCCCGACAGAGCCCGACAGAGCCCGACAGAGCCCGACAGAGACCAGTTGAGCCCGACAGGGCCCGACAGGGCCCGACAGAGCCCTACAGGGCCCAGTAGAGCCCGACAGAGCCCAGTAGAGCCCAGTAGAGCCCGACAGAGCCCGACAGAGCCCGACAGAGCCCGACAGAGCCCGACAGAGACCAGTTGAGCCCGACAGAGCCCGACAGGGCCCGACAGGGCCCAGTAGAGCCCGACAGAGCCCGACAGAGCCCGACAGAGCCCAGTAGAGCCCGACAGAGCCCGACAGAGCCTGATAGAGCCCGACAGAGCCCGACAGGGCCCAGTAGAGCCCGACAGAGCCCGACAGAGCCCAGTAGAGCCCAGTAGAGCCCGACAGAGCCCGACAGAGCCCGACAGAGCCCGACAGGGCCCGACAGGGCCCGACAGAGCCCGACAGGGCCCAACAGAGCCCAGTAGAGCCCGACAGAGCCCGACAGAGGACGACAGAGCCCGACAGGGCCCGACAGGGCCCGACAGAGCCCGACAGAGCCCGACAGGGCCCGAGAGAGCCCGACAGGGCCCGACAGAGCCCGACAGAACCCGACAGGGCCCAGTAGAGCCCGACAGAGCCCGACAGGGCCCAGTAGAGCCCGACAGAGCCCGACAGAGCCCGACAGAGCCCGACAGGGCCCGACAGAGCCCGACAGGGCCCAGTAGAGCCCGACAGAGCCCGACAGGGCCCGACAGAGCCCGACAGAGCCCGACAGGGCCCAACAGGGCCCGACAGGGCCCGACAGGGCCCAGTAGAGCCCGACAGAGCCCGACAGAGCCCGACAGGGCCCGACAGGGCCCAGTAGAGCCCGACAGAGCCCGACAGAGCCCGACAGAGCCCGACAGGGCCCGACAGGGCCCGACAGAGCCCGACAGGGCCCGACAGGGCCCAGTAGAGCCCGACAGAGCCCGACAGGGCCCAACAGAGCCCGACAGAGCCCGACAGAGCCCGACAGAGCGCGACAGAGCGCGACAGGGCCCAGTAGAGCCCGACAGAGCCCGACAGAGCCCGACAGAGCTCGACAGAGCTCGACAGGGCCCGACAGAGCCCGACAGGGCCCGACAGGGCCCGACAGAGCCCGACAGAGCCCGACAGGGCCCGACAGAGCCCAGTAGAGCCCGACAGAGCCCGACAGAGCCCGACAGAGCCCGACAGGGCCCGACAGGGCCCGACAGAGCCCGACAGAGCCCGACAGGGCCCGACAGGGCCCAGTAGAGCCCGACAGAGCCCGACAGAGCCCGACAGAGCCCAGTAGAGCCCGACAGAGCCCGACAGGGCCCGACAGGGCCCGACAGGGCACAGTAGAGCCCGACAGAGCCCGACAGAGCCCAGTAGAGCCCAGAAGAGCCCGAGAGAGCCCGACAGAGCCCGACAGAGCCCGACAGAGCCCGACAGGGCCCGACAGGGCCCGACAGAGCCCGACAGGGCCCGACAGGGCCCGACAGGGCCCAGTAGAGCCCGACAGAGCCCGACAGAGCCCAGTAGAGCCCAGTAGAGCCCGACAGGGCCCGACAGGGCCCGACAGGGCCCAGTAGAGCCCGACAGAGCCCGACAGAGCCTGACAGAGCCCGACAGGGCCCGACAGGGCCCGACAGAGCCCGACTGAGCCCGACAGGGCCCAGTAGAGCCCGACAGAGCCCGACAGAGCCCGACAGAGCCCGACAGAGCCCGACAGAGCCCGACAGGGCCCGACAGGGCCCGACAGAGCCCGACAGGGCCCGACAGGGCCCGACAGGGCCCAGTAGAGCCCGACAGGGCCCGACAGAGCCCGACAGAACACGACAGGGCCCGACAGAGCCCGACAGAGCCCGACAGAGCCCGACAGGGCCCAGTAGACCCCGACAGAGCCCGACAGGGCCCGACAGAGCCCGACAGAGCCCGACAGAGCCCAGTAGAGCCCAGTAGAGCCCAACAGAGCCCAGTAGACCCCGACAGAGCCCGACAGAGCCCTACAGAGCCCGACAGAGCCCGACAGGACCCGACAGAGGCCGACAGAGCCCGACAGAGCCCGACAGGGCCCGACAGGGCCCGACAGGTCCCAGTAGAGCCCGACAGAGCCCGACAGAGCCCAGTAGAGCCCGACAGAGCCCGACGTAGCCCAACAGAGCCCGACAGGGCCCGACAGAGCCCGACAGAGCCCGACAGGGCCCGACAGGGCCCGACAGAGCCTGACAGAGCCCAGTAGAGCCCGACAGAGCCCGACAGGGCCCGACAGGGCCCGACAGGGCCCAGTAGAGCCCGACAGAGCCCGACAGAGCCCAGTAGAGCCCAGTAGAGCCCGACAGAGCCCGACAGAGCCCGACAGAGCCCGCCAGGTCCCGACAGAGCCCGACAGAGCCCGACAGAGCCCGACAGGGCCCAGTAGAGCCCGACAGAGCCCGACAGAGCCCGACAGGGCCCGACAGAGCCCGACAGGGCCCGACAGAGCCCGACAGAGCCCGACAGGGCCCGACAGAGCCCAGTAGAGCCCGACAGGGCCCAGTAGAGCCCAGCAGAGCCCGACAGGGCCCAGTAGAGCCCGACAGAGCCCGACAGAGCCCGACAGAGCCCGACAGAGCCCGACAGGGCCCGACAGGGCCCGACAGAGCCCGACAGAGCCCGACAGGGCCCGACAGAGCCCGACAGGGCCCGACAGGGCCCGACAGAGCCCGACAGGGCCCAGTAGAGCCCGACAGAGCCCGACAGAGCCCGACAGGGCCCGACAGGGCCCGACAGGGCCCGGTAGAGCCCGACAGAGCCCGACAGAGCCCAGTAGAGCCCAGTAGAGCCCAGTAGAGCCCGACAGAGCCCGACAGAGCCCGACAGAGCCCGACAGAGACCAGTTGAGCCCGACAGAGCCCGACAGAGCCCGACAGAGCCCGACAGAGCCCGACAGAGCCCAGTAGAGCCCGACAGAGCCCGACAGAGCCCGACAGAGCCCGACAGGGCCCGACAGGGCCCAGTAGAGCCCGACAGAGCCCGACAGAGCCCGACAGAGCCCAGTAGAGCCTGACAGAGCCCGACAGAGCCCGACAGAGCCCGACAGAGCCCGACAGAGACCAGTTGAGCCCGACAGGGCCCGACAGGGCCCGACAGAGCCCGACAGAGCCCTACAGGGCCCAGTAGAGCCCGACAGAGCCCAGTAGAGCCCAGTAGAGCCCGACAGAGCCCGACAGAGCCCGACAGAGCCCGACAGAGCCCGACAGAGACCAGTTGAGCCCGACAGAGCCCGACAGGGCCCGACAGGGCCCAGTAGAGCCCGACAGAGCCCGACAGAGACCGACAGAGCCCAGTAGAGCCCGACAGAGCCCGACAGAGCCTGACAGAGCCCGACAGAGCCCGACAGGGCCCAGTAGAGCCCGACAGAGCCCGACAGAGCCCAGTAGAGCCCAGTAGAGCCCAACAGAGCCCGACAGAGCCCGACAGAGCCCGACAGAACCCGACAGAGCCCGACAGAGACCAGTTGAGCCCGACAGAGCCCGACAGAGCCCGACAGGGCCCGACAGGGCCCAGTAGAGCCCGACAGAGCCCGACAGAGCCCGACAGAGCCCGACAGAGCCCTACAGACCCCGACAGGGCCCGACAGGGCCCGACAGAGCCCGACAGGGCCCGACAGAGCCCAGTAGAGCCCGACAGAGCCCGACAGAGCCCGACAGAGCCCGACAGGGCCCAGTAGAGCCCGACAGAGCCCGACAGAGCCCGACAGAGCCTGACAGGGCCCGACAGAGCCCGACAGGGCCCGACAGAGCCCGACAGAGCCCGACAGGGCCCGACAGGGCCCGACAGAGCCTGACAGAGCCCGACAGGGCCCAGTAGAGCCCGACAGAGCCCGACAGAGCCCGACAGAGCCCAGTAGAGCCCGACAGAGCCCGACAGAGCCCGACAGGGCCCGACAGGGCCCGACAGGGCCCGACAGAGCCCAGTAGAGCCCGACAGAGCCCGACAGGGCCCGACAGGGCCCAGTAGAGCCCGACAGAGCCCGACAGGGCCCGACAGAGCCCGACAGAGCCCGACAGGGCCCAGCAGAGCCCGACAGAGCCCGACAGAGCCCGACAGGGCCCAGCAGAGCCCGACAGAGCCCGACAGGGCCCGACAGAGCCCGACAGAGCCCGACAGGGCCCGACAGGGCCCA
The DNA here is from genome assembly GCF_036013445.1 of Caloenas nicobarica. Lineage (NCBI taxonomy): Eukaryota > Metazoa > Chordata > Aves > Columbiformes > Columbidae > Caloenas > Caloenas nicobarica. The sequence goes on from NW_027017212.1 coordinate 171,405, forward strand.
GTAGAGCCCGACAGGGCCCGACAGGGCCCGACAGGGCCCAGTAGAGCCCGACAGAGCCCGACAGGGCCCAACAGAGCCCGACAGAGCCCGACAGAGCCCGACAGAGCGCGACAGGGCCCAGTAGAGCCCGACAGAGCCCGACAGAGCCCGACAGAGCTCGACAGGGCCCGACAGAGCCCGACAGGGCCCGACAGGGCCCGACAGAGCCCGACAGAGCCCGACAGGGCCCGACAGAGCCCAGTAGAGCCCGACAGAGCCCGACAGAGCCCGACAGAGCGCGACAGGGCCCAGTAGAGCCCGACAGAGCCCGACAGGGCCCAACAGAGCCCGACAGAGCCCGACAGAGCCCGACAGAGCGCGACAGGGCCCAGTAGAGCCCGACAGAGCCCGACAGAGCCCGACAGAGCTCGACAGGGCCCGACAGAGCCCGACAGGGCCCGACAGGGCCCGACAGAGCCCGACAGAGCCCGACAGGGCCCGACAGAGCCCAGTAGAGCCCGACAGAGCCCGACAGAGCCCGACAGAGCCCGACAGGGCCCGACAGGGCCCGACAGAGCCCGACAGAGCCCGACAGGGCCCGACAGGGCCCAGTAGAGCCCGACAGAGCCCGACAGAGCCCGACAGAGCCCAGTAGAGCCCGACAGAGCCCGACAGGGCCCGACAGGGCCCGACAGGGCACAGTAGAGCCCGACAGAGCCCGACAGAGCCCAGTAGAGCCCAGAAGAGCCCGAGAGAGCCCGACAGAGCCCGACAGAGCCCGACAGGGCCCGACAGGGCCCGACAGAGCCCGACAGGGCCCGACAGGGCCCGACAGGGCCCAGTAGAGCCCGACAGAGCCCGACAGAGCCCAGTAGAGCCCAGTAGAGCCCGACAGGGCCCGACAGGGCCCGACAGGGCCCAGTAGAGCCCGACAGAGCCCGACAGAGCCTGACAGAGCCCGACAGGGCCCGACAGGGCCCGACAGAGCCCGACAGAACCCGACAGGGCCCAGTAGAGCCCGACAGAGCCCGACAGAGCCCGACAGAGCCCGACAGAGCCCGACAGGGCCCGACAGGGCCCGACAGAGCCCGACAGGGCCCGACAGGGCCCGACAGGGCCCAGTAGAGCCCGACAGAGCCCGACAGAGCCCGACAGAACACGACAGGGCCCGACAGAGCCCGACAGAGCCCGACAGAGCCCGACAGGGCCCAGTAGACCCCGACAGAGCCCGACAGGGCCCGACAGAGCCCGACAGAGCCCGACAGAGCCCAGTAGAGCCCAGTAGAGCCCGACAGAGCCCAGTAGACCACGACAGAGCCCGACAGAGCCCTACAGAGCCCGACAGAGCCCGACAGGACCCGACAGAGCCCGACAGAGCCCTACAGAGCCCGACAGGGCCCGACAGGGCCCGACAGGTCCCAGTAGAGCCCGACAGAGCCCGACAGAGCCCAGTAGAGCCCGACAGAGCCCGACGTAGCCCAACAGAGCCCGACAGGGCCCGACAGAGCCCGACAGAGCCCGACAGGGCCCGACAGGGCCCGACAGAGCCTGACAGAGCCCAGTAGAGCCCGACAGAGCCCGACAGGGCCCGACAGGGCCCGACAGGGCCCAGTAGAGCCCGACAGAGCCCGACAGAGCCCAGTAGAGCCCAGTAGAGCCCGACAGAGCCCGACAGAGCCCGACAGAGCCCGACAGAGCCCGACAGGGCCCGACAGGGCCCGACAGAGCCCGACAGGGCCCGACAGAGCCCGACAGAGCCCGACAGAGCCCGACAGAGCCCGACAGGGCCCAGTAGAGCCCGACAGAGCCCGACAGAGCCCGACAGGGCCCGACAGAGCCCGACAGGGCCCGACAGAGCCCGACAGAGCCCGACAGGGCCCGACAGAGCCCAGTAGAGCCCGACAGGGCCCAGTAGAGCCCAGTAGAGCCCGACAGGGCCCAGTAGAGCCCGACAGAGCCCGACAGAGCCCGACAGAGCCCGACAGAGCCCGACAGGGCCCGACAGGGCCCGACAGAGCCCGACAGAGCCCGACAGGGCCCGACAGAGCCCGACAGGGCCCGACAGGGCCCGACAGAGCCCAACAGGGCCCAGTAGAGCCCGACAGAGCCCGACAGAGCCCGACAGGGCCCGACAGGGCCCGACAGGGCCCGACAGAGCCCGACAGGGCCCGGTAGAGCCCGACAGAGCCCGACAGAGCCCAGTAGAGCCCAGTAGAGCCCAGTAGAGCCCGACAGAGCCCGACAGAGCCCGACAGAGCCCGACAGAGACCAGTTGAGCCCGACAGAGCCCGACAGAGCCCGACAGAGCCCGACAGAGCCCGACAGAGCCCAGTAGAGCCCGACAGAGCCCGACAGAGCCCGACAGAGCCCGACAGGGCCCGACAGAGCCCGACAGATCCCGACAGGGCCCGACAGGGCCCGACAGAGCCCGACAGGGCCCGACAGGGCCCGACAGAGCCCGACAGGGCCCGACATGGCCCGACAGGGCCCGACAGAGCCCGACAGAGCGCGACAGAGCCCGACAGAGCCCGACAGGGCCCGACAGAGCCCAGTAGAGCCCGACAGAGCCCGACAGAGCCCGACAGAGCCCGACAGGGCCCGACAGAGCCCGACAGAGCCCGACAGGGCCCGACAGAGCCCGACAGAGCCCGACAGGGCCCGACAGAGCCCGACAGAGCCCGACAGGGCCCAACAGGGCCCGACAGGGCCCGACAGAGCCCGACAGAGCCCGACAGGGCCCAACAGAGCCCGACAGAGCCCGACAGAGCCCGACAGAGCGCGACAGGGCCCAGTAGAGCCCGACAGAGCCCGACAGAGCCCGACAGAGCCCGACAGAGCCCGACAGGGCCCGACAGGGCCCGACAGAGCCCGACAGAGCCCGACAGGGCCTGACAGGGCCCGACAGAGCCCGACAGAGCCCGACAGAGCCCGACAGAGCCCAGTAGAGCCCGACAGAGCCCGACAGAGCCCGACAGAGCCCGACAGGGCCTGACAGGGCCCGACAGAGCCCGACAGGGCCCGACAGAGCCCGACAGAGCCCGACAGAGCCCGACAGAGCCCGACAGGGCCCGACAGAGCCCAGTAGAGCCCGACAGAGCCCGACAGGGCCCGACAGGGCCCGACATGGCTCAGTAGAGCCCGACAGAGCCCGACAGAGCCCAGTAGAGCCCAGTAGAGCCCGACAGAGCCCGACAGAGCCCGACAGGGCCCGACAGAGCCCGACAGAGCCCGACAGAGCGCGACAGGGCCCAGTAGAGCCCGACAGAGCCCGACAGAGCCCGACAGAGCTCGACAGGGCCCGACAGAGCCCGACAGGGCCCGACAGGGCCCGACAGAGCCCGACAGAGCCCGACAGGGCCCGACAGAGCCCAGTAGAGCCCGACAGAGCCCGACAGAGCCCGACAGAGCCCGACAGGGCCCGACAGGGCCCGACAGAGCCCGACAGAGCCCGACAGGGCCCGACAGGGCCCAGTAGAGCCCGACAGAGCCCGACAGAGCCCGACAGAGCCCAGTAGAGCCCGACAGAGCCCGACAGGGCCCGACAGGGCCCGACAGGGCACAGTAGAGCCCGACAGAGCCCGACAGAGCCCAGTAGAGCCCAGAAGAGCCCGAGAGAGCCCGACAGAGCCCGACAGAGCCCGACAGGGCCCGACAGGGCCCGACAGAGCCCGACAGGGCCCGACAGGGCCCGACAGGGCCCAGTAGAGCCCGACAGAGCCCGACAGAGCCCAGTAGAGCCCAGTAGAGCCCGACAGGGCCCGACAGGGCCCGACAGGGCCCAGTAGAGCCCGACAGAGCCCGACAGAGCCTGACAGAGCCCGACAGGGCCCGACAGGGCCCGACAGAGCCCGACAGAACCCGACAGGGCCCAGTAGAGCCCGACAGAGCCCGACAGAGCCCGACAGAGCCCGACAGAGCCCGACAGAGCCCAACAGAGCCCGACAGAGCCCGACAGAGCCCGACAGAGCGCGACAGGGCCCAGTAGAGCCCGACAGAGCCCGACAGAGCCCGACAGAGCTCGACAGGGCCCGACAGAGCCCGACAGGGCCCGACAGGGCCCGACAGAGCCCGACAGAGCCCGACAGGGCCCGACAGAGCCCAGTAGAGCCCGACAGAGCCCGACAGAGCCCGACAGAGCCCGACAGGGCCCGACAGGGCCCGACAGAGCCCGACAGAGCCCGACAGGGCCCGACAGGGCCCAGTAGAGCCCGACAGAGCCCGACAGAGCCCGACAGAGCCCAGTAGAGCCCGACAGAGCCCGACAGAGCCCGACAGGGCCCGACAGGGCCCGACAGGGCCCGACAGAGCCCGACAGGGCCCGACAGGGCCCGACAGAGCCCAGTAGAGCCCGACAGAGCCCGACAGGGCCCGACAGGGCCCGATAGGGCCCAGTAGAGCCCGACAGAGCCCGACAGGGCCCGACAGAGCCCGACAGGGCCCGACAGAGCCCGACAGAGCCCGACAGGGCCCAGCAGAGCCCGACAGAGCCCGACAGAGCCCGACAGAGCCCGACAGGGCCCGACAGAGCCCGACAGGGCCCGACAGAGCCCGACAGAGCCCGACAGGGACTGACAGGGCCCAGTAGAGCCCAGTAGAGCCCGACAGAGCCCGACAGAGCCCGACAGAGCCCGACAGAGCCCGACAGGGCCCAGTAGAACCCGACAGAGCCCGACAGAGCCCGACAGAGCCCGACAGAGCCCGACAGGGCCTGACAGGGCCCGACAGAACCCGACAGGGCCCGAGAGGGCCCGAGAGGGCCCGACAGGGCCCGACAGAGCCCAGTAGAGCCCGACAGAGCCCGACAGAGCCCGACAGAGCCCGACAGAGCCCGACAGGGCCCAGTAGAGCACAGTAGAGCCCGACAGAGCCCAGTAGAGCCCGACAGAGCCCGACAGAGCCCGACAGGGCCCGACAGAGCCCGACAGAGCCCGACAGAGCCCGACAGGGCCTGACAGAGCCGGACAGGGCCCAGTAGAGCCCGACAGAGCCCAACAGAGCCCGACAGAGCCCAGTAGAGCCCGACAGAGCCCGACATAGCCCGACAGAGCCCGACAGGTCCCGACAGAGCCCGACAGTGCCCGACAGAGCCCGACAGAGCCTGACAGAGCCCAGTAGAGCCCGACAGAGCCCGACAGGGCCCGACAGGGCCCGACAGGGCCCAGTAGAGCCCGACAGAGCCTGACAGAGCCCAGTAGAGCCCAGTAGAGCCCGACAGAGCCCGACAGAGCCCGACAGAGCCCGACAGAACCCGACAGGGCCTGACAGGGCCTGACCGGGCCCGACAGAGCCCGACAGGGCCCGACAGAGCCCGAGAGGGCCCGACAGGGCCCAGTAGAGCCCGACAGAGCCCGACAGAGCCCGACAGAGCCTGACAGAGCCCGACAGGGCCCGACAGAGCCCGACAGGGCCCGACAGGGCCCGACAGAGCCCAGTAGAGCCCGACAGAGCCCGACAGAGCCCGACAGAGCCCAGTAGAGCCCGACAGAGCCCGACAGAGCCCGACAGAGCCCGACAGGGCCTGACAGAGCCCGACAGGGCCCGACAGGGCCCGACAGAGCCCAGTAGAGCCCGACAGAGCCCGATAGAGCCCGACAGAGCCCGACAGAGCCCGACAGGGCCCAGTAGAGCCCAGTAGAGCCCGACAGAGCCCAGTAGAGCCCGACAGAGCCCGACAGAGCCCGACAGAGCCCGACAGGGCCCGACAGGGCCCAGTAGAGCAGAACAGAGCCCGACAGAGCCCGACAGAGCCCGACAGGGCCCTACAGGGCCCGATAGAGCCCGACAGAGCCCGACAGGGCCCGACAGAGCCCGACAGGGCCCAGTAGAGCCCGACAGAGCCCGACAGAGCCCAGTAGAGCCCGACAGAGCCCAGTAGAGCCCGACAGACCCCGACATAGCCCGACAGAGCCCGACAGAGCCCGACAGAACCCGACAGAGCCCGACAGAGACCAGTTGAGCCCGACAGGGCCCGACAGGGCCCGACAGAGCCCGACAGAGCCCGACAGGGCCCAGTAGAGCCCGACAGAGCCCGACAGAGCCCAGTAGAGCCCAGTAGAGCCCGACAGAGCCCGACAGAACCCGACAGAGCCCGACAGAGACCAGTTGAGCCCGACAGAGCCCGACAGAGCCCGACAGAGCCCGACAGGGCCCGACAGGGCCCAGTAGAGCCCGACAGAGCCCGACAGAGCCCGACAGAGCCCGACAGAGCCCAGTAGAGCCCGACAGAGCCCGACAGAGCCCGACAGGGCCCGACAGGGCCCGACAGGGCCCGACAGGGCCCAGTAGATCCCGACAGAGCCCAGTAGAGCCCAGTAGAGCCCGACAGGGCCCGACAGGGCCCGACAGGGCCCAGTAGAGCCCGACAGAGCCCGACAGAGCCTGACAGAGCCCGACAGGGCCCGACAGGGCCCGACAGAGCCCGACAGAGCCCGACAGGGCCCAGTAGAGCCCGACAGAGCCCGACAGAGCCCGACAGAGCCCGACAGAGCCCGACAGGGCCCGACAGGGCCCGACAGAGCCCGACAGGGCCTGACAGGGCCCAGTAGAGCCCGACAGAGCCCGACAGAGCCCGACAGAACACGACAGGGCCCGACAGAGCCCGACAGAGCCCGACAGGGCCCGACAGGGCCCAGTAGGGCCCGACAGAGCCCGACAGGGCCCGACAGAGCCCGACAGAGCCCGACAGAGCCCAGTAGAGCCCAGTAGAGCCCGACAGAGCCCAGTAGACCCCGACAGAGCCCGACAGAGCCCGACAGGACCCGACAGAGCCCGACAGAGCCCGACAGAGCCCGACAGGGCCCGACAGGGCCCGACAGGGCCCGACTGGTCCCAGTAGAGCCCGACAGAGCCCGACAGAGCCCAGTAGAGCCCGACAGAGCCCGACGTAGCCCAACAGAGCCCGACAGGGCCCGACAGAGCCCGACAGAGCCCGACAGGGCCCGACAGGGCCCGACAGAGCCTGACAGAGCCCAGTAGAGCCCGACAGAGCCCGACAGGGCCCGACAGGGCCCGACAGGGCCCAGTAGAGCCCGACAGAGCCCGACAGAGCCCAGTAGAGCCCAGTAGAGCCCGACAGAGCCCGACAGAGCCCGACAGAGCCCGACAGGGCCCGACAGAGCCCGACAGGGCCCGACAGAGCCCGACAGAGCCCGACAGAGCCCGACAGAGCCCGACAGGGCCCAGTAGAGCCCGACAAAGCCCGACAGAGCCCGACAGGGCCCGACAGAGCCCGACAGGGCCCGACAGAGCCCGACAGAGCCCGACAGGGCCCGACAGAGCCCAGTACAGCCCGACAGGGCCCAGTAGAGCCCAGTAGAGCCCGACAGGGCCCAGTAGAGCCCGACAGAGCCCGACAGAGCCCGACAGAGCCCGACAGAGCCCGACAGGGCCCGACAGGGCCCGACAGAGCCCGACAGAGCCCGACAGGGCCCGACAGAGCCCGACAGGGCCCGACAGGGCCCGACAGAGCCCGACAGGGCCCAGTAGAGCCCGACAGAGCCCGACAGAGCCCGACAGGGCCCGACAGGGCCCGACAGGGCCCGACAGGGACTGAAAGAGCCCGACAGGGCCCGACAGAGCCCAGTAGAACCCGACAGAGCCCAGTAGAGCCCGACAGAGCCCGACAGAGCCCGACAGGGCCCAGTAGAGCCCAGTAGAGCCCGACAGAGCCCAGTAGAGCCCGAGAGAGCCCGACAGAGCCCGACAGAGCCCGACAGGGCCCGACAGGGCCCGACAGGGCCCGACAGAGCCCGACAGGGCCCGACAGAGCCCGACAGAGCCCGACAGGGCCCAGTAGAGCCCGACAGAGCCCGACAGAGGCCGACAGAACCCGACAGAGCCCGACAGAGCCCGACAGAGCCCGACAGGGCCCGACAGGGCCCGACAGAGCCCGACAGAGCCCGACAGGGCCCAGTAGAGCCCGACAGAGCCCGACAGAGCCCAGTAGAGCCCAGTAGAGCCCGACAGAGCCCGACAGAGCCCGACAGAGCCCGACATAACCCGACAGAGCCCGACAGAGACCAGTTGAGCCCGACAGAGCCCGACAGAGCCCGACAGAGCCCGACAGGGCCCGACAGGTCCCAGTAGAGCCCGACAGAGCCCGACAGAGCCCGACAGAGCCCGACAGAGCCCAGTAGAGCCCGACAGAGCCCGACAGAGCCCGACAGGGCCCGACAGGGCCCGACAGAGCCCGACAGGGCCCAACAGAGCCCAGTAGAGCCCGACAGAGCCCGACAGAGGACGACAGAGCCCGACAGGGCCCGACAGGGCCCGACAGAGCCCGACAGAGCCCGACAGGGCCCGACAGAGCCCGACAGGGCCCGACAGAGCCCGACAGAGCCCGACAGAGCCCGACAGGGCCCGACAGAGCCCGACAGGGCCCAGTAGAGCCCGACAGAGCCCGACAGGGCCCGACAGAGCCCGACAGAGCCCGACAGGGCCCAACAGGGCCCGACAGGGCCCGACAGGGCCCAGTAGAGCCCGACAGAGCCCGACAGAGCCCGACAGGGCCCGACAGGGCCCAGTAGAGCCCGACAGAGCCCGACAGAGCCCGACAGAGCCCGACAGGGCCCGACAGGGCCCAGTAGAGCCCGACAGAGCCCGACAGGGCCCAACAGAGCCCGACAGAGCCCGACAGAGCCCGACAGAGCGCGACAGGGCCCAGTAGAGCCCGACAGAGCCCGACAGGGCCCGACAGAGCCCAGTAGAGCCCGACAGAGCCCGACAGAGCCCGACAGAGCCCGACAGGGCCCGACAGGGCCCGACAGAGCCCGACAGAGCCCGACAGGGCCCGACAGGGCCCAGTAGAGCCCGACAGAGCCCGACAGAGCCCGACAGAGCCCAGTAGAGCCCGACAGAGCCCGACAGGGCCCGACAGGGCCCGACAGGGCACAGTAGAGCCCGACAGAGCCCGACAGAGCCCAGTAGAGCCCAGAAGAGCCCGAGAGAGCCCGACAGAGCCCGACAGAGCCCGACAGAGCCCGACAGGGCCCGACAGGGCCCGACAGAGCCCGACAGGGCCCGACAGGGCCCGACAGGGCCCAGTAGAGCCCGACAGAGCCCGACAGAGCCCAGTAGAGCCCAGTAGAGCCCGACAGGGCCCGACAGGGCCCGACAGGGCCCAGTAGAGCCCGACAGAGCCCGACAGAGCCTGACAGAGCCCGACAGGGCCCGACAGGGCCCGACAGAGCCCGACTGAGCCCGACAGGGCCCAGTAGAGCCCGACAGAGCCCGACAGAGCCCGACAGAGCCCGACAGAGCCCGACAGGGCCCGACAGAGCCCGACAGGGCCCGACAGGGCCCGACAGGGCCCAGTAGAGCCCGACAGGGCCCGACAGAGCCCGACAGAACACGACAGGGCCCGACAGAGCCCGACAGAGCCCGACAGAGCCCGACAGAGCCCAGTAGAGCCCGACAGAGCCCGACAGAGCCCGACAGAGCCCGACAGGGCCCGACAGGGCCCAGTAGAGCCCGACAGAGCCCGACAGAGCCCGACAGAGCCCAGTAGAGCCTGACAGAGCCCGACAGAGCCCGACAGAGCCCGACAGAGCCCGACAGAGACCAGTTGAGCCCGACAGGGCCCGACAGGGCCCGACAGAGCCCTACAGGGCCCAGTAGAGCCCGACAGAGCCCAGTAGAGCCCAGTAGAGCCCGACAGAGCCCGACAGAGCCCGACAGAGCCCGACAGAGCCCGACAGAGACCAGTTGAGCCCGACAGAGCCCGACAGGGCCCGACAGGGCCCAGTAGAGCCCGACAGAGCCCGACAGAGCCCGACAGAGCCCAGTAGAGCCCGACAGAGCCCGACAGAGCCTGACAGAGCCCGACAGAGCCCGACAGGGCCCAGTAGAGCCCGACAGAGCCCGACAGAGCCCAGTAGAGCCCAGTAGAGCCCGACAGAGCCCGACAGAGCCCGACAGAGCCCGACAGGGCCCGACAGGGCCCGACAGAGCCCGACAGGGCCCAACAGAGCCCAGTAGAGCCCGACAGAGCCCGACAGAGGACGACAGAGCCCGACAGGGCCCGACAGGGCCCGACAGAGCCCGACAGAGCCCGACAGGGCCCGACAGAGCCCGACAGGGCCCGACAGAGCCCGACAGAACCCGACAGGGCCCAGTAGAGCCCGACAGAGCCCGACAGGGCCCAGTAGAGCCCGACAGAGCCCGACAGAGCCCGACAGAGCCCGACAGGGCCCGACAGAGCCCGACAGGGCCCAGTAGAGCCCGACAGAGCCCGACAGGGCCCGACAGAGCCCGACAGAGCCCGACAGGGCCCAACAGGGCCCGACAGGGCCCGACAGGGCCCAGTAGAGCCCGACAGAGCCCGACAGAGCCCGACAGGGCCCGACAGGGCCCAGTAGAGCCCGACAGAGCCCGACAGAGCCCGACAGAGCCCGACAGGGCCCGACAGGGCCCGACAGAGCCCGACAGGGCCCGACAGGGCCCAGTAGAGCCCGACAGAGCCCGACAGGGCCCAACAGAGCCCGACAGAGCCCGACAGAGCCCGACAGAGCGCGACAGAGCGCGACAGGGCCCAGTAGAGCCCGACAGAGCCCGACAGAGCCCGACAGAGCTCGACAGAGCTCGACAGGGCCCGACAGAGCCCGACAGGGCCCGACAGGGCCCGACAGAGCCCGACAGAGCCCGACAGGGCCCGACAGAGCCCAGTAGAGCCCGACAGAGCCCGACAGAGCCCGACAGAGCCCGACAGGGCCCGACAGGGCCCGACAGAGCCCGACAGAGCCCGACAGGGCCCGACAGGGCCCAGTAGAGCCCGACAGAGCCCGACAGAGCCCGACAGAGCCCAGTAGAGCCCGACAGAGCCCGACAGGGCCCGACAGGGCCCGACAGGGCACAGTAGAGCCCGACAGAGCCCGACAGAGCCCAGTAGAGCCCAGAAGAGCCCGAGAGAGCCCGACAGAGCCCGACAGAGCCCGACAGAGCCCGACAGGGCCCGACAGGGCCCGACAGGGCCCGACAGGGCCCAGTAGAGCCCGACAGAGCCCGACAGAGCCCAGTAGAGCCCAGTAGAGCCCGACAGGGCCCGACAGGGCCCGACAGGGCCCAGTAGAGCCCGACAGAGCCCGACAGAGCCTGACAGAGCCCGACAGGGCCCGACAGGGCCCGACAGAGCCCGACTGAGCCCGACAGGGCCCAGTAGAGCCCGACAGAGCCCGACAGAGCCCGACAGAGCCCGACAGAGCCCGACAGGGCCCGACAGGGCCCGACAGAGCCCGACAGGGCCCGACAGGGCCCGACAGGGCCCAGTAGAGCCCGACAGGGCCCGACAGAGCCCGACAGAACACGACAGGGCCCGACAGAGCCCGACAGAGCCCGACAGAGCCCGACAGGGCCCAGTAGACCCCGACAGAGCCCGACAGGGCCCGACAGAGCCCGACAGAGCCCGACAGAGCCCAGTAGAGCCCAGTAGAGCCCAACAGAGCCCAGTAGACCCCGACAGAGCCCGACAGAGCCCTACAGAGCCCGACAGAGCCCGACAGGACCCGACAGAGGCCGACAGAGCCCGACAGAGCCCGACAGGGCCCGACAGGGCCCGACAGGTCCCAGTAGAGCCCGACAGAGCCCGACAGAGCCCAGTAGAGCCCGACAGAGCCCGACGTAGCCCAACAGAGCCCGACAGGGCCCGACAGAGCCCGACAGAGCCCGACAGGGCCCGACAGGGCCCGACAGAGCCTGACAGAGCCCAGTAGAGCCCGACAGAGCCCGACAGGGCCCGACAGGGCCCGACAGGGCCCAGTAGAGCCCGACAGAGCCCGACAGAGCCCAGTAGAGCCCAGTAGAGCCCGACAGAGCCCGACAGAGCCCGACAGAGCCCGCCAGGTCCCGACAGAGCCCGACAGAGCCCGACAGAGCCCGACAGGGCCCAGTAGAGCCCGACAGAGCCCGACAGAGCCCGACAGGGCCCGACAGAGCCCGACAGGGCCCGACAGAGCCCGACAGAGCCCGACAGGGCCCGACAGAGCCCAGTAGAGCCCGACAGGGCCCAGTAGAGCCCAGCAGAGCCCGACAGGGCCCAGTAGAGCCCGACAGAGCCCGACAGAGCCCGACAGAGCCCGACAGGGCCCGACAGGGCCCGACAGAGCCCGACAGAGCCCGACAGGGCCCGACAGAGCCCGACAGGGCCCGACAGGGCCCGACAGAGCCCGACAGGGCCCAGTAGAGCCCGACAGAGCCCGACAGAGCCCGACAGGGCCCGACAGGGCCCGACAGGGCCCGACAGAGCCCGACAGGGCCCGGTAGAGCCCGACAGAGCCCGACAGAGCCCAGTAGAGCCCAGTAGAGCCCAGTAGAGCCCGACAGAGCCCGACAGAGCCCGACAGAGACCAGTTGAGCCCGACAGAGCCCGACAGAGCCCGACAGAGCCCGACAGAGCCCGACAGAGCCCAGTAGAGCCCGACAGAGCCCGACAGAGCCCGACAGAGCCCGACAGGGCCCGACAGGGCCCAGTAGAGCCCGACAGAGCCCGACAGAGCCCGACAGAGCCCAGTAGAGCCTGACAGAGCCCGACAGAGCCCGACAGAGCCCGACAGAGCCCGACAGAGACCAGTTGAGCCCGACAGGGCCCGACAGGGCCCGACAGAGCCCGACAGAGCCCTACAGGGCCCAGTAGAGCCCGACAGAGCCCAGTAGAGCCCAGTAGAGCCCGACAGAGCCCGACAGAGCCCGACAGAGCCCGACAGAGCCCGACAGAGACCAGTTGAGCCCGACAGAGCCCGACAGGGCCCGACAGGGCCCAGTAGAGCCCGACAGAGCCCGACAGAGACCGACAGAGCCCAGTAGAGCCCGACAGAGCCCGACAGAGCCTGACAGAGCCCGACAGAGCCCGACAGGGCCCAGTAGAGCCCGACAGAGCCCGACAGAGCCCAGTAGAGCCCAGTAGAGCCCAACAGAGCCCGACAGAGCCCGACAGAGCCCGACAGAACCCGACAGAGCCCGACAGAGACCAGTTGAGCCCGACAGAGCCCGACAGAGCCCGACAGAGCCCGACAGGGCCCAGTAGAGCCCGACAGAGCCCGACAGAGCCCGACAGAGCCCGACAGAGCCCGACAGAGCCCTACAGACCCCGACAGGGCCCGACAGGGCCCGACAGAGCCCGACAGGGCCCGACAGAGCCCAGTAGAGCCCGACAGAGCCCGACAGAGCCCGACAGAGCCCGACAGGGCCCAGTAGAGCCCGACAGAGCCCGACAGAGCCCGACAGAGCCTGACAGGGCCCGACAGAGCCCGACAGGGCCCGACAGAGCCCGACAGAGCCCGACAGGGCCCGACAGGGCCCGACAGAGCCTGACAGAGCCCGACAGGGCCCAGTAGAGCCCGACAGAGCCCGACAGAGCCCGACAGAGCCCAGTAGAGCCCGACAGAGCCCGACAGAGCCCGACAGGGCCCGACAGGGCCCGACAGGGCCCGACAGAGCCCAGTAGAGCCCGACAGAGCCCGACAGGGCCCGACAGGGCCCAGTAGAGCCCGACAGAGCCCGACAGGGCCCGACAGAGCCCGACAGAGCCCGACAGGGCCCAGCAGAGCCCGACAGAGCCCGACAGAGCCCGACAGGGCCCAGCAGAGCCCGACAGAGCCCGACAGGGCCCGACAGAGCCCGACAGAGCCCGACAGGGCCCGACAGGGCCCAGTAGAGCCCGACAGGGCCCGACAGGGCCCGACAGGGCCCAGTAGAGCCCGACAGAGCCCGACAGGGCCCAACAGAGCCCGACAGAGCCCGACAGAGCCCGACAGAGCGCGACAGGGCCCAGTAGAGCCCGACAGAGCCCGACAGAGCCCGACAGAGCTCGACAGGGCCCGACAGAGCCCGACAGGGCCCGACAGGGCCCGACAGAGCCCGACAGAGCCCGACAGGGCCCGACAGAGCCCAGTAGAGCCCGACAGAGCCCGACAGAGCCCGACAGAGCGCGACAGGGCCCAGTAGAGCCCGACAGAGCCCGACAGGGCCCAACAGAGCCCGACAGAGCCCGACAGAGCCCGACAGAGCGCGACAGGGCCCAGTAGAGCCCGACAGAGCCCGACAGAGCCCGACAGAGCTCGACAGGGCCCGACAGAGCCCGACAGGGCCCGACAGGGCCCGACAGAGCCCGACAGAGCCCGACAGGGCCCGACAGAGCCCAGTAGAGCCCGACAGAGCCCGACAGAGCCCGACAGAGCCCGACAGGGCCCGACAGGGCCCGACAGAGCCCGACAGAGCCCGACAGGGCCCGACAGGGCCCAGTAGAGCCCGACAGAGCCCGACAGAGCCCGACAGAGCCCAGTAGAGCCCGACAGAGCCCGACAGGGCCCGACAGGGCCCGACAGGGCACAGTAGAGCCCGACAGAGCCCGACAGAGCCCAGTAGAGCCCAGAAGAGCCCGAGAGAGCCCGACAGAGCCCGACAGAGCCCGACAGGGCCCGACAGGGCCCGACAGAGCCCGACAGGGCCCGACAGGGCCCGACAGGGCCCAGTAGAGCCCGACAGAGCCCGACAGAGCCCAGTAGAGCCCAGTAGAGCCCGACAGGGCCCGACAGGGCCCGACAGGGCCCAGTAGAGCCCGACAGAGCCCGACAGAGCCTGACAGAGCCCGACAGGGCCCGACAGGGCCCGACAGAGCCCGACAGAACCCGACAGGGCCCAGTAGAGCCCGACAGAGCCCGACAGAGCCCGACAGAGCCCGACAGAGCCCGACAGGGCCCGACAGGGCCCGACAGAGCCCGACAGGGCCCGACAGGGCCCGACAGGGCCCAGTAGAGCCCGACAGAGCCCGACAGAGCCCGACAGAACACGACAGGGCCCGACAGAGCCCGACAGAGCCCGACAGAGCCCGACAGGGCCCAGTAGACCCCGACAGAGCCCGACAGGGCCCGACAGAGCCCGACAGAGCCCGACAGAGCCCAGTAGAGCCCAGTAGAGCCCGACAGAGCCCAGTAGACCACGACAGAGCCCGACAGAGCCCTACAGAGCCCGACAGAGCCCGACAGGACCCGACAGAGCCCGACAGAGCCCTACAGAGCCCGACAGGGCCCGACAGGGCCCGACAGGTCCCAGTAGAGCCCGACAGAGCCCGACAGAGCCCAGTAGAGCCCGACAGAGCCCGACGTAGCCCAACAGAGCCCGACAGGGCCCGACAGAGCCCGACAGAGCCCGACAGGGCCCGACAGGGCCCGACAGAGCCTGACAGAGCCCAGTAGAGCCCGACAGAGCCCGACAGGGCCCGACAGGGCCCGACAGGGCCCAGTAGAGCCCGACAGAGCCCGACAGAGCCCAGTAGAGCCCAGTAGAGCCCGACAGAGCCCGACAGAGCCCGACAGAGCCCGACAGAGCCCGACAGAGCCCGACAGGGCCCGACAGAGCCCGACAGAGCCCGACAGGGCCCGACAGAGCCCGACAGAGCCCGACAGAGCCCGACAGAGCCCGACAGGGCCCAGTAGAGCCCGACAGAGCCCGACAGAGCCCGACAGGGCCCGACAGAGCCCGACAGGGCCCGACAGAGCCCGACAGAGCCCGACAGGGCCCGACAGAGCCCAGTAGAGCCCGACAGGGCCCAGTAGAGCCCAGTAGAGCCCGACAGGGCCCAGTAGAGCCCGACAGAGCCCGACAGAGCCCGACAGAGCCCGACAGAGCCCGACAGGGCCCGACAGGGCCCGACAGAGCCCGACAGAGCCCGACAGGGCCCGACAGAGCCCGACAGGGCCCGACAGGGCCCGACAGAGCCCAACAGGGCCCAGTAGAGCCCGACAGAGCCCGACAGAGCCCGACAGGGCCCGACAGGGCCCGACAGGGCCCGACAGAGCCCGACAGGGCCCGGTAGAGCCCGACAGAGCCCGACAGAGCCCAGTAGAGCCCAGTAGAGCCCAGTAGAGCCCGACAGAGACCGACAGAGCCCGACAGAGCCCGACAGAGACCAGTTGAGCCCGACAGAGCCCGACAGAGCCCGACAGAGCCCGACAGAGCCCGACAGAGCCCGACAGAGCCCGACAGAGCCCAGTAGAGCCCGACAGAGCCCGACAGAGCCCGACAGAGCCCGACAGGGCCCGACAGAGCCCGACAGATCCCGACAGGGCCCGACAGGGCCCGACAGAGCCCGACAGGACCCGACAGGGCCCGACAGAGCCCGACAGGGCCCGACATGGCCCGACAGGGCCCGACAGAGCCCGACAGAGCGCGACAGAGCCCGACAGAGCCCGACAGGGCCCGACAGAGCCCAGTAGAGCCCGACAGAGCCCGACAGAGCCCGACAGAGCCCGACAGGGCCCGACAGAGCCCGACAGAGCCCGACAGGGCCCGACAGAGCCCGACAGAGCCCGACAGGGCCCGACAGAGCCCGACAGAGCCCGACAGGGCCCAACAGGGCCCGACAGGGCCCGACAGAGCCCGACAGAGCCCGACAGGGCCCAACAGAGCCCGACAGAGCCCGACAGAGCCCGACAGAGCGCGACAGGGCCCAGTAGAGCCCGACAGAGCCCGACAGAGCCCGACAGAGCCCGACAGAGCCCGACAGGGCCCGACAGGGCCCGACAGAGCCCGACAGAGCCCGACAGGGCCTGACAGGGCCCGACAGAGCCCGACAGAGCCCGACAGAGCCCAGTAGAGCCCGACAGAGCCCGACAGAGCCCGACAGAGCCCGACAGGGCCTGACAGGGCCCGACAGAGCCCGACAGGGCCCGACAGAGCCCGACAGAGCCCGACAGAGCCCGACAGAGCCCGACAGGGCCCGACAGAGCCCAGTAGAGCCCGACAGAGCCCGACAGGGCCCGACAGGGCCCGACATGGCTCAGTAGAGCCCGACAGAGCCCGACAGAGCCCAGTAGAGCCCAGTAGAGCCCGACAGAGCCCGACAGAGCCCGACAGGGCCCGACAGAGCCCGACAGAGCCCGACAGAGCGCGACAGGGCCCAGTAGAGCCCGACAGAGCCCGACAGAGCCCGACAGAGCTCGACAGGGCCCGACAGAGCCCGACAGGGCCCGACAGGGCCCGACAGAGCCCGACAGAGCCCGACAGGGCCCGACAGAGCCCAGTAGAGCCCGACAGAGCCCGACAGAGCCCGACAGAGCCCGACAGGGCCCGACAGGGCCCGACAGAGCCCGACAGAGCCCGACAGGGCCCGACAGGGCCCAGTAGAGCCCGACAGAGCCCGACAGAGCCCGACAGAGCCCAGTAGAGCCCGACAGAGCCCGACAGGGCCCGACAGGGCCCGACAGGGCACAGTAGAGCCCGACAGAGCCCGACAGAGCCCAGTAGAGCCCAGAAGAGCCCGAGAGAGCCCGACAGAGCCCGACAGAGCCCGACAGGGCCCGACAGGGCCCGACAGAGCCCGACAGAACCCGACAGGGCCCAGTAGAGCCCGACAGAGCCCGACAGAGCCCGACAGAGCCCGACAGAGCCCGACAGAGCCCAACAGAGCCCGACAGAGCCCGACAGAGCCCGACAGAGCGCGACAGGGCCCAGTAGAGCCCGACAGAGCCCGACAGAGCCCGACAGAGCTCGACAGGGCCCGACAGAGCCCGACAGGGCCCGACAGGGCCCGACAGAGCCCGACAGAGCCCGACAGGGCCCGACAGAGCCCAGTAGAGCCCGACAGAGCCCGACAGAGCCCGACAGAGCCCGACAGGGCCCGACAGGGCCCGACAGAGCCCGACAGAGCCCGACAGGGCCCGACAGGGCCCAGTAGAGCCCGACAGAGCCCGACAGAGCCCGACAGAGCCCAGTAGAGCCCGACAGAGCCCGACAGGGCCCGACAGGGCCCGACAGGGCACAGTAGAGCCCGACAGAGCCCGACAGAGCCCAGTAGAGCCCAGAAGAGCCCGAGAGAGCCCGACAGAGCCCGACAGAGCCCGACAGGGCCCGACAGGGCCCGACAGAGCCCGACAGGGCCCGACAGGGCCCGACAGGGCCCAGTAGAGCCCGACAGAGCCCGACAGAGCCCAGTAGAGCCCAGTAGAGCCCGACAGGGCCCGACAGGGCCCGACAGGGCCCAGTAGAGCCCGACAGAGCCCGACAGAGCCTGACAGAGCCCGACAGGGCCCGACAGGGCCCGACAGAGCCCGACAGAACCCGACAGGGCCCAGTAGAGCCCGACAGAGCCCGACAGAGCCCGACAGAGCCCGACAGAGCCCGACAGGGCCCGACAGGGCCCGACAGAGCCCGACAGGGCCCGACAGGGCCCGACAGGGCCCAGTAGAGCCCGACAGAGCCCGACAGAGCCCGACAGAACACGACAGGGCCCGACAGAGCCCGACAGAGCCCGACAGAGCCCGACAGGGCCCAGTAGACCCCGACAGAGCCCGACAGGGCCTGACAGAGCCCGACAGAGCCCGACAGAGCCCAGTAGAGCCCAGTAGAGCCCGACAGAGCCCAGTAGACCACGACAGAGCCCGACAGAGCCCTACAGAGCCCGACAGAGCCCGACAGGACCCGACAGAGCCCGACAGAGCCCTACAGAGCCCGACAGGGCCCGACAGGGCCCGACAGGTCCCAGTAGAGCCCGACAGAGCCCGACAGAGCCCAGTAGAGCCCGACAGAGCCCGACGTAGCCCAACAGAGCCCGACAGGGCCCGACAGAGCCCGACAGAGCCCGACAGGGCCCGACAGGGCCCGACAGAGCCTGACAGAGCCCAGTAGAGCCCGACAGAGCCCGACAGGGCCCGACAGGGCCCGACAGGGCCCAGTAGAGCCCGACAGAGCCCGACAGAGCCCAGTAGAGCCCAGTAGAGCCCGACAGAGCCCGACAGAGCCCGACAGAGCCCGACAGAGCCCGACAGGGCCCGACAGAGCCCGACAGAGCCCGACAGGGCCCGACAGAGCCCGACAGAGCCCGACAGAGCCCGACAGAGCCCGACAGGGCCCAGTAGAGCCCGACAGAGCCCGACAGAGCCCGACAGGGCCCGACAGAGCCCGACAGGGCCCGACAGAGCCCGACAGAGCCCGACAGGGCCCGACAGAGCCCAGTAGAGCCCGACAGGGCCCAGTAGAGCCCAGTAGAGCCCGACAGGGCCCAGTAGAGCCCGACAGAGCCCGACAGAGCCCGACAGAGCCCGACAGGGCCCGACAGGGCCCGACAGAGCCCGACAGAGCCCGACAGGGCCCGACAGAGCCCGACAGGGCCCGACAGGGCCCGACAGAGCCCAACAGGGCCCAGTAGAGCCCGACAGAGCCCGACAGAGCCCGACAGGGCCCGACAGGGCCCGACAGGGCCCGACAGAGCCCGACAGGGCCCGGTAGAGCCCGACAGAGCCCGACAGAGCCCAGTAGAGCCCAGTAGAGCCCAGTAGAGCCCGACAGAGCCCGACAGAGCCCGACAGAGCCCGACAGAGACCAGTTGAGCCCGACAGAGCCCGACAGAGCCCGACAGAGCCCGACAGAGCCCGACAGAGCCCAGTAGAGCCCGACAGAGCCCGACAGAGCCCGACAGAGCCCGACAGGGCCCGACAGAGCCCGACAGATCCCGACAGGGCCCGACAGGGCCCGACAGAGCCCGACAGGGCCCGACAGGGCCCGACAGAGCCCGACAGGGCCCGACATGGCCCGACAGGGCCCGACAGAGCCCGACAGAGCGCGACAGAGCCCGACAGAGCCCGACAGGGCCCGACAGAGCCCAGTAGAGCCCGACAGAGCCCGACAGAGCCCGACAGAGCCCGACAGGGCCCGACAGAGCCCGACAGAGCCCGACAGGGCCCGACAGAGCCCGACAGAGCCCGACAGGGCCCGACAGAGCCCGACAGAGCCCGACAGGGCCCAACAGGGCCCGACAGGGCCCGACAGAGCCCGACAGAGCCCGACAGGGCCCAACAGAGCCCGACAGAGCCCGACAGAGCCCGACAGAGCGCGACAGGGCCCAGTAGAGCCCGACAGAGCCCGACAGAGCCCGACAGGCGAGCCCCGACAGAGCCCGACAGGGCCCGACAGGGCCCGACAGAGCCCGACAGAGCCCGACAGGGCCTGACAGGGCCCGACAGAGCCCGACAGAGCCCGACAGAGCCCAGTAGAGCCCGACAGAGCCCGACAGAGCCCGACAGAGCCCGACAGGGCCTGACAGGGCCCGACAGAGCCCGACAGGGCCCGACAGAGCCCGACAGAGCCCGACAGAGCCCGACAGAGCCCGACAGGGCCCGACAGAGCCCAGTAGAGCCCGACAGAGCCCGACAGGGCCCGACAGGGCCCGACATGGCTCAGTAGAGCCCGACAGAGCCCGACAGAGCCCAGTAGAGCCCAGTAGAGCCCGACAGAGCCCGACAGAGCCCGACAGGGCCCGACAGAGCCCGACAGGGCCCGACAGGGCCCGACAGAGCCCGACAGGGCCCGACAGGGCCCGACAGGGCCCGACAGAGCACGACAGAGCGCGACAGGGCCCAGTAGAGCCCGACAGAGCCCGACAGAGCCCGACAGAGCCCGACAGGGCCCAACAGGGCCCGACAGGGCCCGACAGGGCCCGACAGGGCCCGACAGAGCCCGACAGAGCCCAGTAGAGCCCGACAGAGCCCAGTAGAGCCCGACAGAGCCCGACAGAGCCCGACAGAGCCCGACAGGGCCCGACAGGGCCCGACAGAGCCCGACAGAGCCCGACAGAGCCCGACAGGGCCCGACAGAGCCCGACAGGGCCCAGTAGAGCCCGACAGAGCCCGACAGAGCCCGACAGAGCCCGACAGGGCCCGACAGAGCCCGACAGAGCCCGACAGAGCCCGACAGGGCCCGACAGGGCCCAGTAGAGCCCGACAGAGCCCGACAGAGCCCGACAGAGCCCAGTAGAGCCTGACAGAGCCCGACAGAGCCCGACAGAGCCCGACAGAGCCCGACAGAGACCAGTTGAGCCCGACAGGGCCCGACAGGGCCCGACAGAGCCCGACAGAGCCCTACAGGGCCCAGTAGAGCCCGACAGAGCCCAGTAGAGCCCAGTAGAGCCCGACAGAGCCCGACAGAGCCCGACAGAGCCCGACAGAGCCCGACAGAGACCAGTTGAGCCCGACAGAGCCCGACAGGGCCCGACAGGGCCCAGTAGAGCCCGACAGAGCCCGACAGAGCCCGACAGAGCCCAGTAGAGCCCGACAGAGCCCGACAGAGCCCGACAGAGCCCGACAGGGCCCAGTAGAGCCCGACAGAGCCCGACAGAGCCCAGTAGAGCCCAGTAGAGCCCAACAGAGCCCGACAGAGCCCGACAGAGCCCGACAGAACCCGACAGAGCCCGACAGAGACCAGTTGAGCCCGACAGAGCCCGACAGAGCCCGACAGGGCCCGACAGGGCCCGACAGGGCCCAGTAGAGCCCGACAGAGCCCGACAGAGCCCGACAGAGCCCGACAGAGCCCGACAGACCCCGACAGGGCCCGACAGGGCCCGACAGGGCCCGACAGAGCCCGACAGGGCCCGACAGAGCCCAGTAGAGCCCGACAGAGCCCGACAGAGCCCGACAGAGCCCGACAGAGCCCGACAGGGCCCAGTAGAGCCCGACAGAGCCCAGTAGAGCCCGACAGAGCCCGACAGAGCCCGACAGAGCCCGACAGAGCCTGACAGGGCCCGACAGAGCCCGACAGGGCCCGACAGAGCCCGACAGAGCCCGACAGGGCCCGACAGGGCCCGACAGAGCCTGACAGAGCCCGACAGGGCCCAGTAGAGCCCGACAGAGCCCGACAGAGCCCGACAGAGCCCAGTAGAGCCCGACAGAGCCCGACAGAGCCCGACAGGGCCTGACAGGGCCCGACAGGGCCCGACAGAGCCCAGTAGAGCCCGACAGAGCCCGACAGGGCCCGACAGGGCCCAGTAGAGCCCGACAGAGCCCGACAGGGCCCGACAGAGCCCGACAGAGCCCGACAGGGCCCGACAGGGCCCGACAGAGCCCGACAGAGCCCGACAGGGCCCAGCAGAGCCCGACAGAGCCCGACAGAGCCCGACAGGGCCCAGCAGAGCCCGACAGAGCCCGACAGGGCCCGACAGAGCCCGACAGAGCCCGACAGGGACTGACAGGGCCCAGTAGAGCCCAGTAGAGCCCGACAGAGCCCGACAGAGCCCGACAGAGCCCGACAGAGCCCGACAGGGCCCGACAGAGCCCGACAGAGCCCGACAGGGCCCAGTAGAACCCGACAGAGCCCGACAGAGCCCGACAGAGCCCGACAGGGCCCGACAGGGCCCGACAGGGCCCAGTAGAGCCCGACAGAGCCCGACAGAGCCCGACAGAGCCCGACAGGGCCCAGTAGAGCCCAGTAGAGCCCGACAGAGCCCAGTAGAGCCCGACAGAGCCCGACAGAGCCCGACAGGGCCCGACAGAGCCCGACAGAGCCCAGTAGAGCCCGACAGAGCCCAGTAGAGCCCGACAGAGCCTGACAGAGCCCGACAGGGCCCAGTAGAGCCCGACAGAGCCCGACAGAGCCCGACAGAACCCGACAGAGCCCGACAGAGCCCGACAGAGCCCGACAGGGCCCGACAGGGCCCGACAGAGCCCGACAGAGCCCGACAGAGCCCAGTAGAGCCCGACAGAGCCCGACAGAGCCCGACAGAGCCCGACAGGGCCCGACAGAGCCCGACAGAGCCCGACAGGGCCCGACAGAGCCCAGTAGAGCCCGACAGAGCCCGACAGAGCCCGACAGAGCCCGACAGGGCCCGACAGAGCCCGACAGAGCCCGACAGGGCCCGACAGAGCCCGACAGAGCGCGACAGAGCCCGACAGGGCCCGACAGGGCCCGACAGAACCCGACAGGGCCCAGTAGAGCCCGACAGAGCCCGACAGGGCCCAGTAGAGCCCGACAGAGCCCGACAGAGCCCGACAGAGCCCGACAGGGCCCGACAGAGCCCGACAGAGCCCGACAGGGCCCGACAGAGCCCGACAGAGCCCGACAGGGCCCGACAGGGCCCGACAAGGCCCAGTAGAGCCCGACAGAGCCCGACAGAGCCCGACAGGGCCCGACAGGGCCCAGTAGAGCCCGACAGAGCCCGACAGAGCCCGACAGGGCCCGACAGGGCCCGACAGAGCCCGACAGAGCCCGACAGGGCCCGACAGGGCCCAGTAGAGCCCGACAGAGCCCGACAGGGCCCAACAGAGCCCGACAGAGCCCGACAGAGCCCGACAGAGCGCGACAGGGCCCAGTAGAGCCCGACAGAGCCCGACAGAGCCCGACAGAGCCCGACAGAGCCCGACAGGGCCCGACAGGGCCCGACAGAGCCCGACAGGGCCCGACAGGGCCCGACAGGGCCCGACAGAGCCCGACAGGGCCCGACAGAGCCCAGTAGAGCCCGACAGAGCCCGACAGAGCCCGACAGAGCCCGACAGGGCCCGACAGAGCCCGACAGAGCCCGACAGAGCCCGACAGGGCCCAGTAGAGCCCGACAGAGCCCAACAGAGCCCGACAGAGCCCAGTAGAGCCCGACAGAGCCCGACAGGGCCCGACAGGGCACAGTAGAGCCCGACAGAGCCCGACAGAGCCCAGTAGAGCCCAGAAGAGCCCGACAGAGACCGACAGAGCCCGACAGAGCCCGACAGGGCCCGACAGGGCCCGACAGAGCCCGACAGGGCCCGACAGGGCCCGACAGGGCCCAGTAGTGCCCGACAGAGCCCGACAGAGCCCAGTAGAGCCCAGTAGAGCCCGACAGGGCCCGACAGGGCCCGACAGGGCCCAGTAGAGCCCGACAGAGCCCGACAGAGCCTGACAGAGCCCGACAGGGCCCGACAGAGCCCGACAGAGCCCGACAGAGCCCGACAGAGCCCGACAGGGCCCGACAGGGCCCAACAGGGCCCGACAGAGCCCGACAGGGCCCAGTAGAGCCCGACAGAGCCCGACAGAGCCCGACAGAACACGACAGGGCCCGACAGAGCCCGACAGAGCCCGACAGGGCCCGACAGGGCCCGACAGGGCCCGACAGGGCCCAGTAGGGCCCGACAGAGCCCGACAGGGCCCGACAGAGCCCGACAGAGCCCGACAGAGCCCAGTAGAGCCCAGTAGAGCCCGACAGAGCCCAGTAGACCCCGACAGAGCCCGACAGAGCCCGACAGAGCCCGACAGAGCCCGACAGAGCCCGACAGGACCCGACAGAGCCCGACAGAGCCCGACAGGGCCCGACAGGGCCCGACAGGTCCCAGTAGAGCCCGACAGAGCCCGACAGAGCCCAGTAGAGCCCGACAGAGCCCGACGTAGCCCGACAGAGCCCGACAGGGCCCGACAGAGCCCGAAAGAGCCCGACAGGGCCCGACAGAGCCTGACAGAGCCCAGTAGAGCCCGACAGAGCCCGACAGGGCCCGACAGGGCCCGACAGGGCCCGACAGGGCCCAGTAGAGCCCGACAGAGCCCGACAGAGCCCAGTAGAGCCCAGTAGAGCCCGACAGAGCCCGACAGAGCCCGACAGAGCCCGACAGGGCCCGACAGAGCCCGACAGAGCCCGACAGGGCCCGAGAGAGCCCGACAGAGCCCGACAGGGCCCAGTAGAGCCCGACAGAGCCCGACAGAGCCCGACAGAGCACGACAGGGCCCGACAGAGCCCAGTAGAGCCCAACAGAGTCCGACAGAGCCCGACAGAGCCCGACAGGGCCCAGTAGAGCCCAGTAGAGCCCGACAGAGCCCAGTAGAGCCCGACAGAGCCCGACAGAGCCCGACAGAGCCCGTCAGGGCCCGACAGGGCCCGACAGAGCCCGACAGAGCCCGACAGGGCCCGACAGAGCCCGACAGAGCCCGACAGGGCCCAGTAGAGCCCGACAGAGCCCGACAGAACCCGACAGAGCCCGACAGAGCCCGACAGAGCCCGACAGGGCCCGACAGGGCCCGACAGGGCCCGACAGAGCCCGACAGGGCCCAGTAGAGCCCGACAGAGCCCGACAGAGCCCAGTAGAGCCCAGTAGAGCCCGACAGAGCCCGTCAGAGCCCGACAGAACCCGACAGAGCCCGACAGAGACCAGTTGAGCCCGACAGAGCCCGACAGAGCCCGACAGAGCCCGACAGAGCACAGTAGAGCCCGACAGAGCCCGACAGAGCCCGACAGAGCCCGACAGGGCCCGACAGAGCCCGACAGAGCCCGACAGGGCCCGACAGGGCCCGACAGAGCCCGACAGGGCCCGACAGGGCCCGACAGAGCCCGACAGGGCCCGACAGGGCCCGACAGAGCCCGACAGGGCCCGACAGAGCCCGACAGAGCGCGACAGAGCCCGACAGAGCTCGACAGGGCCCGACAGAGCCCGACAGAACCCGACAGGGCCCAGTAGAGCCCGACAGAGCCCGACAGGGCCCAGTAGAGCCCGACAGAGCCCGACAGAGCCCGACAGAGCCCGACAGGGCCCGACAGAGCCCGACAGAGCCCGACAGAGCCCGACAGGGCCCAGTAGAGCCCGACAGAGCCCGACAGGGCCCGACAGAGCCCGACAGAGCCCGACAGAGCCCGACAGAGCCCGACAGGGCCCAACAGAGCCCGACAGGGCCCGACAGGGCCCGACAGGGCCCAGTAGAGCCCGACAGAGCCCGACAGAGCCCGACAGGGCCCGATAGGGCCCAGTAGAGCCCGACAGAGCCCGACAGAGCCCGACAGAGACCGACAGGGCCCGACAGAGCCCGACAGAGCCCGACAGGGCCCAACAGGGCCCGACAGGGCCCAGTAGAGCCCGACAGAGCCCGACAGGGCCCAACAGAGCCCGACAGAGCCCGACAGAGCCCTACAGAGCCCAGTAGAGCCCGACAGGGCCCGACAGAGCCCGACAGAGCCCGACAGGGCCCGACAGAGCCCGACAGAGCCCGACAGGGCCCGACAGAGCCCGACAGAGCCCGACAGAGCCCGACAGGGCCCGACAGGGCCCGACAGAGCCCAGTAGAGCCCGACAGAGCCCGACAGAGCCCGACAGAGCCCGACAGAGCCCGACAGGGCCCGACAGGGCCCGACAGAGCCCGACAGAGCCCGACAGGGCCCGACAGAGCCCAGTAGAGCCCGATAGAGCCCGACAGGGCCCAACAGAGCCCGACAGAGCCCGACAGAGCCCGACAGAGCCCGACAGAGCCCAGTAGAGCCCGACAGAGCCCGACAGAGCCCGACAGAGCCCGACAGAGCCCAGTAGAGCCCGACAGAGCCCGACAGAGCCCGACAGAGCCCGACAGAGCCCGACAGGGCCCGACAGAGCCCGACAGAGCCCGACAGGGCCCGACAGAGCCCGACAGGGCCCGACAGGGCCCGACAGAGCCCGACAGAGCCCGACAGGGCCCGACAGAGCCCGACAGAGCCCGACAGAGCCCAGTAGAGCCCGACAGAGCCCGACAGAGCCCGACAGAGCCCGACAGAGCCCGACAGGGCCCGACAGACCCCGACAGAGCCCGACAGGGCCCGACAGAGCCCGACAGGGCCCGACAGGGCCCGACAGGGCCCGACAGAGCCCGACAGAGCCCGACAGGGCCCGACAGAGCCCGACAGGGCCCGACAGAGCCCAGTAGAGCCCGACAGAGCCCGACAGAGCCCGACAGAGCCCGACAGAGCCCAGTAGAGCCCGACAGAGCCCGACAGAGCCCGACAGGGCCCGACAGGGCCCGACAGGGCCCGACAGAGCCCGACAGGGCCCGACAGAGCCCAGTAGAGCCCGACAGAGCCCGATAGAGCCCGACAGAGCCCGACAGAGCCCGACAGGGCCCAGTAGAGCCCAGTAGAGCCCGACAGAGCCCAGTAGAGCCCGACAGAGCCCGACAGAGCCCGACAGAGCCCGACAGGGCCCGACAGGGCCCGACAGAGCCCGACAGGGCCCGACAGAGCCCGACAGAGCCCGACAGAGCCCGACAGGGCCCGACAGAGCCTGACAGAGCCCGACAGGGCCCAGTAGAGCCCGACAGAGCCCGACAGAGCCCGACAGAACCCGACAGAGCCCGACAGAGCCCGACAGGGCCCGACAGGGCCCGACAGAGCCCGACAGGGCCCAGTAGAGCCTGACAGAGCCCGACAGAGCCCAGTAGAGCCCAGTAGAGCCCGACAGAGCCCGACAGAGCCTGACAGAGCCCGACATAACCCGACAGAACCCGACAGAGACCAGTTGAGCCCGACAGAGCCCGACAGAGCCCGACAGAGCCCGACAGGGCCCGACAGGGCCCAGTAGAGCCCGACAGAGCCCGACAGAGCCCGACAGAGCCCGACAGAGCCCAGTAGAGCCCGACAGAGCCCGACAGGGCCCGACAGAGCCCAGTAGAGCCCGACAGAGCCCGACAGAGCCCGACAGGGCCCGACAGGGCCCAGTAGAGCCCGACAGAGCCCGACAGAGCCCGACAGAGCCCGACAGGGCCCGACAGAGCCCGACAGAGCCCGACAGGGCCCGACAGAGCCCGACAGAGCCCGACAGGGCCCGACAGAACCCGACAGAGCGCGACAGAGCCCGACAGGGCCCGACAGAGCCCGACAGAACCCGACAGGGCCCAGTAGAGTCCGACAGAGCCCGACAGGGCCCAGTAGAGCCCGACAGAGCCCGACAGAGCCCGACAGAGCCCGACAGGGCCCGACAGGGCCCTGCAGAGCCCGACAGAGCCCGACAGGGCCCAGTAGAGCCTGACAGAGCCCGACAGGGCCCGACAGAGCCCGACAGGGCCCGACAGATCCCGACAGAGCCCGACAGGGCCCGACAAGGCCCGACAGGGCCCAGTAGAGCCCGACAGAGCCCGACAGAGCCCGACAGGGCCCGACAGGGCCCAGTAGAGCCCGACAGAGCCCGACAGAGCCCGACAGAGCCCGACAGGGCCCGACAGATCCCGACAGAGCCCGACAGGGCCCAACAGGGCCCAACAGGGCCCAGTAGAGCCCGACAGAGCCCGACAGGGCCCAACAGAGCCCGACAGAGCCCGACAGAGCCCGACAGAGCGCGACAGGGCCCATTAGAGCCCGACAGAGCCCGACAGAGCCCGACAGAGCCCGACAGAGCCCGACAGGGCCCGACAGGGCCCGACAGAGCCCGACAGGGCCCGACAGGGCCCGACAGGGCCCGACAGAGCCCGACAGAGCCCGACAGCGCCCGACAGAGCCCGACAGAGCCCAGTAGAGCCCGACAGAGCCCGACAGAGCCCGACAGAGTCCGACAGGGCCCGACAGGGCCCGACAGGGCCCGACAGAGCCCGACAGGGCCCGACAGAGCCCGACAGGGCCCAGTAGAGCCCGACAGAGCCCGACAGAGCCCGACAGAGCCCAGTAGAGCCCGACAGAGCCCGACAGGGCCCGACAGGGCCCGACAGGGCACAGTAGAGCCCGACAGAGCCCGACAGAGCCCGAGAGAGCCCGACAGGGCCAGACAGAGCCCGACAGAGCCCGACAGGGCCCGACAGGGCCCGACAGAGCCCGACAGGGCCCGACAGGGCCCGACAGGGCCCAGTAGAGCCCGACAGAGCCCGACAGAGCCCAGTAGAGCCCAGTAGAGCCCGACAGGGTCCGACAGGGCCCGACAGGGCCCAGTAGAGCCCGACAGAGCCCGACAGAGCCTGACAGAGCCCGATAGGGCCCGACAGGGCCCGACAGGGCCCGACAGAGCCCGACAGGGCCCAGTAGAGCCCGACAGAGCCCGACAGAGCCCGACAGAGCCCGACAGAGCCCGACAGGGCCCAGTAGAGCCCGACAGAGCCCGACAGAGCCCGACAGAGCCCGACAGG
Organism: Caloenas nicobarica; assembly: GCF_036013445.1. Taxonomy (NCBI): domain Eukaryota; kingdom Metazoa; phylum Chordata; class Aves; order Columbiformes; family Columbidae; genus Caloenas; species Caloenas nicobarica. The sequence continues at coordinate 199,944 of NW_027017212.1, forward strand.
GCCCGACAGGGCCCGACAGAGCCCGACAGAGCCCGACAGGGCCTGACAGAGCCCGACAGAGCCCGACAGAGCCCGACAGGGCCCGACAGGGCCGGACAGAGCCCAGTTTAGCCCAGTAGAGCCCGACAGAGCCCGACAGAGCCCGACAGGGCCCGACAGGGCCCAGTAGAGCCCGACAGAGCCCGACAGGGCCCGACAGAGCCCGACAGAGCCCGACAGGGCCCGACAGAGCCCGACAGAGCCCGACAGAGCCCGACAGGGCCCGACAGAGCCCGACAGGGCCCGACAGAGCCCAGTAGAGCCCGACAGAGCCCGACAGAGCCCGACAGGGCCCGACAGAGCCCGACAGAGCCCGACAGGGCCCGACAGAACCCGACAGAGCGCGACAGAGCCCGACAGGGCCCGACAGAGCCCGACAGAACCCGACAGGGCCCAGTAGAGTCCGACAGAGCCCGACAGGGCCCAGTAGAGCCCGACAGAGCCCGACAGAGCCCAGTAGAGCCCGACAGGGCCCGACAGGGCCCTGCAGAGCCCGACAGAGCCCGACAGGGCCCAGTAGAGCCTGACAGAGCCCGACAGGGCCCGACAGAGCCCGACAGGGCCCGACAGAGCCCGACAGAGCCCGACAGGGCCCGACAGGGCCCGACAGGGCCCAGTAGAGCCCGACAGAGCCCGACAGAGCCCGACAGGGCCCGACAGGGCCCAGTAGAGCCCGACAGAGCCCGACAGAGCCCGACAGGGCCCGACAGATCCCGACAGAGCCCGACAGATCCCGACAGAGCCCAACAGGGCCCAGTAGAGCCCGACAGAGCCCGACAGGGCCCTACAGAGCCCGACAGAGCCCGACAGAGCCCGACAGAGCGCGACAGGGCCCAGTAGAGCCCGACAGAGCCCGACAGAGCCCGACAGAGCCCGACAGAGCCCGACAGGGCCCGACAGGGCCCGACAGAGCCCGACAGGGCCCGACAGGGCCCGACAGGGCCCGACAGAGCCCGACAGAGCCCAGTAGAGCCCGACAGAGCCCGACAGAGCCCGACAGGGCCCGACAGGGCCCGACAGGGCCCGACAGGGCCCGACAGAGCCCGACAGGGCCCAGTAGAGCCCGACAGAGCCCGACAGAGCCCGACAGAGCCCAGTAGAGCCCGACAGAGCCCGACAGGGCCCGACAGGGCCCGACAGAGCCCAGTAGAGCCCGACAGAGCCCGACAGAGCCCGACAGAGCCCGACAGGGCCCGACAGAGCCCAGTAGAGCCCGACAGAGCCCGACAGGGCCCAACAGAGCCCGACAGAGCCCGACAGAGCCCGACAGAGCCCGACAGAGCCCAGTAGAGCCCGACAGAGCCCGACAGAGCCCGACAGAGCCCGACAGGGCCCGACAGAGCCCGACAGAGCCCGACAGGGCCCGACAGAGCCCAGTAGAGCCCGACAGAGCCCGACAGGGCCCGACAGGGCCCGACAGGGCCCAGTAGAGCCCGACAGAGCCCGACAGAGCCCAGTAGAGCCCAGTAGAGCCCGACAGAGCCCGACAGAGCCCGACAGAGCCCGACAGAGCCCGACAGGGCCCGACAGAGCCCGACAGAGCCCGACAGGGCCCGACAGAGCCCGACAGGGCCCGACAGGGCCCGACAGAGCCCGACAGAGCCCGACAGGGCCCGACAGAGCCCGACAGAGCCCAGTAGAGCCCGACAGAGCCCGACAGAGCCCGACAGAGCCCGACAGAGCCCGACAGGGCCCGACAGGGCCCGACAGACCCCGACAGAGCCCGACAGGGCCCGACAGAGCCCGACAGGGCCCGACAGGGCCCGACAGGGCCCGACAGAGCCCGACAGAGCCCGACAGGGCCCGACAGAGCCCGACAGGGCCCGACAGAGCCCAGTAGAGCCCGACAGAGCCCGATAGAGCCCGACAGAGCCCGACAGAGCCCAGTAGAGCCCGACAGAGCCCGACAGAGCCCGACAGGGCCCGACAGGGCCCGACAGGGCCCGACAGAGCCCGACAGAGCCCGACAGGGCCCGACAGAGCCCAGTAGAGACGACAGAGCCCGATAGAGCCCGACAGAGCCCGAAAGAGCCCGACAGGGCCCGACAGAACCCGACAGAGCGCGACAGAGCCCGACAGGGCCCGACAGAGCCCGACAGAACCCGACAGGGCCCAGTAGAGTCCGACAGAGCCCGACAGGGCCCAGTAGAGCCCGACAGAGCCCGACAGAGCCCGACAGAGCCCGACAGGGCCCGACAGGGCCCTGCAGAGCCCGACAGAGCCCGACAGGGCCCAGTAGAGCCTGACAGAGCCCGACAGGGCCCGACAGAGCCCGACAGGGCCCGACAGATCCCGACAGAGCCCGACAGGGCCCGACAAGGCCCGACAGGGCCCAGTAGAGCCCGACAGAGCCCGACAGAGCCCGACAGGGCCCGACAGGGCCCAGTAGAGCCCGACAGAGCCCGACAGAGCCCGACAGAGCCCGACAGGGCCCGACAGATCCCGACAGAGCCCGACAGGGCCCAACAGGGCCCAACAGGGCCCAGTAGAGCCCGACAGAGCCCGACAGGGCCCAACAGAGCCCAACAGGGCCCAGTAGAGCCCGACAGAGCCCGACAGGGCCCAACAGAGCCCGACAGAGCCCGACAGAGCCCGACAGGGCCCGACAGGGCCCGACAGAGCCCGACAGAGCCCAGTAGAGCCCGACAGAGCCCGACAGAGCCCGACAGAGCCCGACAGGGCCCGACAGGGCCCGACAGGGCCCGACAGAGCCCAGTAGAGCCCGACAGAGCCCGACAGAGCCCGACAGAGCCCAGTAGAGCCCGACAGAGCCCGACAGGGCCCGACAGGGCCCGACAGGGCACAGTAGAGCCCGACAGAGCCCGACAGAGCCCAGTAGAGCCCAGTAGAGCCCGACAGAGCCCGACAGAGCCCGAGAGAGCCCGACAGGGCCCGACAGAGCCCGACAGAGCCCGACAGGGCCCGACAGGGCCCGACAGAGCCCGACAGGGCCCGACAGAGCCCAGTAGAGCCCGACAGAGCCCAGTAGAGCCCGACAGAGCCCGACAGAGCCCAGTAGAGCCCGACAGAGCCCGACAGGGCCCGACAGGGCCCGACAGGGCACAGTAGAGCCCGACAGAGCCCGACAGAGCCCAGTAGAGCCCAGTAGAGCCCGACAGAGCCCGACAGAGCCCGAGAGAGCCCGACAGGGCCCGACAGAGCCCGACAGAGCCCGACAGGGCCCGACAGGGCCCGACAGAGCCCGACAGGGCCCGACAGGGCCCGACAGGGCCCAGTAGAGCCCGACAGAGCCCGACAGAGCCCAGTAGAGCCCAGTAGAGCCCGACAGGGCCCGACAGGGCCCGACAGGGCCCAGTAGAGCCCGACAGAGCCCGACAGAGCCTGACAGAGCCCGACAGGGCCCGACAGGGCCCGACAGGGCCCGACAGAGCCCGACAGGGCCCAGTAGAGCCCGACAGAGCCCGACAGAGCCCGACAGAGCCCGACAGAGCCCGACAGGGCCCAGTAGAGCCCGACAGAGCCCGACAGAGCCCGACAGAGCCCGACAGGGCCCGACAGGGCCCGACAGAGCCCGACAGAGCCCGACAGGGCCTGACAGAGCCCGACAGAGCCCGACAGAACCCGACAGGGCCCGACAGGGCCGGACAGAGCCCAGTTTAGCCCAGTAGAGCCCGACAGAGCCCGACAGAGCCCGACAGGGCCCGACAGGGCCCAGTAGAGCCCGACAGAGCCCGACAGGGCCCGACAGAGCCCGACAGAGCCCGACAGGGCCCGACAGAGCCCGACAGAGCCCGACAGAGCCCGACAGAGCCCGACAGGGCCCGACAGAGCCCAGTAGAGCCCGACAGAGCCCGACAGAGCCCGACAGGGCCCGACAGAGCCCGACAGAGCCCGACAGGGCCCGACAGAGCCCGACAGAGCCCGACAGGGCCCGACAGAACCCGACAGAGCGCGACAGAGCCCGACAGGGCCCGACAGAGCCCGACAGAACCCGACAGGGCCCAGTAGAGTCCGACAGAGCCCGACAGGGCCCAGTAGAGCCCGACAGAGCCCGACAGAGCCCGACAGAGCCCGACAGGGCCCGACAGGGCCCTGCAGAGCCCGACAGAGCCCGACAGGGCCCAGTAGAGCCTGACAGAGCCCGACAGGGCCCGACAGAGCCCGACAGGGCCCGACAGAGCCCGACAGAGCCCGACAGGGCCCGACAGGGCCCGACAGGGCCCAGTAGAGCCCGACAGAGCCCGACAGAGCCCGACAGGGCCCGACAGGGCCCAGTAGAGCCCGACAGAGCCCGACAGAGCCCGACAGGGCCCGACAGATCCCGACAGAGCCCGACAGATCCCGACAGAGCCCAACAGGGCCCAGTAGAGCCCGACAGAGCCCGACAGGGCCCTACAGAGCCCGACAGACCCCGACAGAGCCCGACAGAGCGCGACAGGGCCCAGTAGAGCCCGACAGAGCCCGACAGAGCCCGACAGAGCCCGACAGAGCCCGACAGGGCCCGACAGGGCCCGACAGAGCCCGACAGGGCCCGACAGGGCCCGACAGGGCCCGACAGAGCCCGACAGAGCCCGACAGGGCCCGACAGAGCCCGACAGAGCCCAGTAGAGCCCGACAGAGCCCGACAGAGCCCGACAGGGCCCGACAGGGCCCGACAGGGCCCGACAGGGCCCGACAGAGCCCGACAGGGCCCAGTAGAGCCCGACAGAGCCCGACAGAGCCCGACAGAGCCCAGTAGAGCCCGACAGAGCCCGACAGGGCCCGACAGGGCCCGACAGAGCCCAGTAGAGCCCGACAGAGCCCGACAGAGCCCGACAGAGCCCGACAGGGCCCGACAGAGCCCAGTAGAGCCCGACAGAGCCCGACAGGGCCCAACAGAGCCCGACAGAGCCCGACAGAGCCCGACAGAGCCCGACAGAGCGCAGTAGAGCCCGACAGAGCCCGACAGAGCCCGACAGAGCCCGACAGGGCCCGACAGAGCCCGACAGAGCCCGACAGGGCCCGACAGGGCCCAGTAGAGCCCGACAGAGCCCGACAGAGCCCAGTAGAGCCCAGTAGAGCCCGACAGAGCCCGACAGAGCCCGACAGAGCCCGACAGAGCCCGACAGGGCCCGACAGAGCCCGACAGAGCCCGACAGGGCCCGACAGAGCCCGACAGGGCCCGACAGGGCCCGACAGAGCCCGACAGAGCCCGACAGGGCCCGACAGAGCCCGACAGAGCCCAGTAGAGCCCGACAGAGCCCGACAGAGCCCGACAGAGCCCGACAGGGCCCGACAGGGCCCGACAGACCCCGACAGAGCCCGACAGGGCCCGACAGAGCCCGACAGGGCCCGACAGGGCCCGACAGGGCCCGACAGAGCCCGACAGAGCCCGACAGGGCCCGACAGAGCCCGACAGGGCCCGACAGAGCCCAGTAGAGCCCGACAGAGCCCGACAGAGCCCGACAGAGCCCGACAGGGCCCGACAGAGCCCGACAGAGCCCGACAGGGCCCGACAGAGCCCGACAGAGCCCGACAGGGCCCGACAGAGCCCGACAGAGCCCGACAGGGCCCGACAGAGCCCAGTAGAGACGACAGAGCCCGATAGAGCCCGACAGAGCCCGACAGAGCCCGACAGGGCCCAGTAGAGCCCAGTAGAGCCCGACAGAGCCCAGTAGAGCCCGACAGAGCCCGACAGAGCCCGACAGAGCCCGACAGGGCCCGACAGGGCCCGACAGAGCCCGACAGGGCCCGACAGAGCCCGAAAGAGCCCGACAGAGCCCGACAGGGCCCGACAGAGCCTGACAGAGCCCGACAGGGCCCAGTAGAGCCCGACAGAGCCCGACAGAGCCCGACAGAACCCGACAGAGCCCGACAGAGCCCGACAGGGCCCGACAGGGCCCGACAGAGCCCGACAGGGCCCAGTAGAGCCCGACAGAGCCCGACAGAGCCCAGTAGAGCCCAGTAGAGCCCGACAGAGCCCGACAGAGCCTGACAGAGCCCGACATAACCCGACAGAGCCCGACAGAGACCAGTTGAGCCCGACAGAGCCCGACAGAGCCCGACAGAGCCCGACATAGCCCGACAGAGCCCGACAGGGCCCGACAGGGCCCAGTAGAGCCCGACAGAGCCCGACAGAGCCCGACAGAGCCCGACAGAGCCCAGTAGAGCCCGACAGAGCCCGACAGGGCCCGACAGAGCCCAGTAGAGCCCGACAGAGCCCGACAGAGCCCGACAGGGCCCGACAGGGCCCAGTAGAGCCCGACAGAGCCCGACAGAGCCCGACAGAGCCCGACAGGGCCCGACAGAGCCCGACAGAGCCCGACAGGGCCCGACAGAGCCCGACAGAGCCCGACAGGGCCCGACAGAACCCGACAGAGCGCGACAGAGCCCGACAGGGCCCGACAGAGCCCGACAGAACCCGACAGGGCCCAGTAGAGTCCGACAGAGCCCGACAGGGCCCAGTAGAGCCCGACAGAGCCCGACAGAGCCCGACAGAGCCCGACAGGGCCCGACAGGGCCCTGCAGAGCCCGACAGAGCCCGACAGGGCCCAGTAGAGCCTGACAGAGCCCGACAGGGCCCGACAGAGCCCGACAGGGCCCGACAGAGCCCGACAGAGCCCGACAGGGCCCGACAGGGCCCGACAGGGCCCAGTAGAGCCCGACAGAGCCCGACAGAGCCCGACAGAGCCCGACAGAGCCCGACAGGGCCCGACAGAGCCCGACAGAGCCCGACAGGGCCCGACAGAGCCCGACAGGGCCCGACAGGGCCCGACAGAGCCCGACAGAGCCCGACAGGGCCCGACAGAGCCCGACAGAGCCCGACAGAGCCCAGTAGAGCCCGACAGAGCCCGACAGAGCCCGACAGAGCCCGACAGAGCCCGACAGGGCCCGACAGACCCCGACAGAGCCCGACAGGGCCCGACAGAGCCCGACAGGGCCCGACAGGGCCCGACAGGGCCCGACAGAGCCCGACAGAGCCCGACAGGGCCCGACAGAGCCCGACAGGGCCCGACAGAGCCCAGTAGAGCCCGACAGAGCCCGACAGAGCCCGACAGAGCCCGACAGAGCCCAGTAGAGCCCGACAGAGCCCGACAGAGCCCGACAGGGCCCGACAGGGCCCGACAGGGCCCGACAGAGCCCGACAGGGCCCGACAGAGCCCAGTAGAGCCCGACAGAGCCCGATAGAGCCCGACAGAGCCCGACAGAGCCCGACAGGGCCCAGTAGAGCCCAGTAGAGCCCGACAGAGCCCAGTAGAGCCCGACAGAGCCCGACAGAGCCCGACAGAGCCCGACAGGGCCCGACAGGGCCCGACAGAGCCCGACAGGGCCCGACAGAGCCCGACAGAGCCCGACAGAGCCCGACAGGGCCCGACAGAGCCTGACAGAGCCCGACAGGGCCCAGTAGAGCCCGACAGAGCCCGACAGAGCCCGACAGAACCCGACAGAGCCCGACAGAGCCCGACAGGGCCCGACAGGGCCCGACAGAGCCCGACAGGGCCCAGTAGAGCCTGACAGAGCCCGACAGAGCCCAGTAGAGCCCAGTAGAGCCCGACAGAGCCCGACAGAGCCTGACAGAGCCCGACATAACCCGACAGAACCCGACAGAGACCAGTTGAGCCCGACAGAGCCCGACAGAGCCCGACAGAGCCCGACAGGGCCCGACAGGGCCCAGTAGAGCCCGACAGAGCCCGACAGAGCCCGACAGAGCCCGACAGAGCCCAGTAGAGCCCGACAGAGCCCGACAGGGCCCGACAGAGCCCAGTAGAGCCCGACAGAGCCCGACAGAGCCCGACAGGGCCCGACAGGGCCCAGTAGAGCCCGACAGAGCCCGACAGAGCCCGACAGAGCCCGACAGGGCCCGACAGAGCCCGACAGAGCCCGACAGGGCCCGACAGAGCCCGACAGAGCCCGACAGGGCCCGACAGAACCCGACAGAGCGCGACAGAGCCCGACAGGGCCCGACAGAGCCCGACAGAACCCGACAGGGCCCAGTAGAGTCCGACAGAGCCCGACAGGGCCCAGTAGAGCCCGACAGAGCCCGACAGAGCCCGACAGAGCCCGACAGGGCCCGACAGGGCCCTGCAGAGCCCGACAGAGCCCGACAGGGCCCAGTAGAGCCTGACAGAGCCCGACAGGGCCCGACAGAGCCCGACAGGGCCCGACAGATCCCGACAGAGCCCGACAGGGCCCGACAAGGCCCGACAGGGCCCAGTAGAGCCCGACAGAGCCCGACAGAGCCCGACAGGGCCCGACAGGGCCCAGTAGAGCCCGACAGAGCCCGACAGAGCCCGACAGAGCCCGACAGGGCCCGACAGATCCCGACAGAGCCCGACAGGGCCCAACAGGGCCCAACAGGGCCCAGTAGAGCCCGACAGAGCCCGACAGGGCCCAACAGAGCCCGACAGAGCCCGACAGAGCCCGACAGAGCGCGACAGGGCCCATTAGAGCCCGACAGAGCCCGACAGAGCCCGACAGAGCCCGACAGAGCCCGACAGGGCCCGACAGGGCCCGACAGAGCCCGACAGGGCCCGACAGGGCCCGACAGGGCCCGACAGAGCCCGACAGAGCCCGACAGCGCCCGACAGAGCCCGACAGAGCCCAGTAGAGCCCGACAGAGCCCGACAGAGCCCGACAGAGTCCGACAGGGCCCGACAGGGCCCGACAGGGCCCGACAGAGCCCGACAGGGCCCGACAGAGCCCGACAGGGCCCAGTAGAGCCCGACAGAGCCCGACAGAGCCCGACAGAGCCCAGTAGAGCCCGACAGAGCCCGACAGGGCCCGACAGGGCCCGACAGGGCACAGTAGAGCCCGACAGAGCCCGACAGAGCCCGAGAGAGCCCGACAGGGCCAGACAGAGCCCGACAGAGCCCGACAGGGCCCGACAGGGCCCGACAGAGCCCGACAGGGCCCGACAGGGCCCGACAGGGCCCAGTAGAGCCCGACAGAGCCCGACAGAGCCCAGTAGAGCCCAGTAGAGCCCGACAGGGTCCGACAGGGCCCGACAGGGCCCAGTAGAGCCCGACAGAGCCCGACAGAGCCTGACAGAGCCCGATAGGGCCCGACAGGGCCCGACAGGGCCCGACAGAGCCCGACAGGGCCCAGTAGAGCCCGACAGAGCCCGACAGAGCCCGACAGAGCCCGACAGAGCCCGACAGGGCCCAGTAGAGCCCGACAGAGCCCGACAGAGCCCGACAGAGCCCGACAGGGCCCGACAGGGCCCGACAGAGCCCGACAGAGCCCGACAGGGCCTGACAGAGCCCGACAGAGCCCGACAGAGCCCGACAGGGCCCGACAGGGCCGGACAGAGCCCAGTTTAGCCCAGTAGAGCCCGACAGAGCCCGACAGAGCCCGACAGGGCCCGACAGGGCCCAGTAGAGCCCGACAGAGCCCGACAGGGCCCGACAGAGCCCGACAGAGCCCGACAGGGCCCGACAGAGCCCGACAGAGCCCGACAGAGCCCGACAGGGCCCGACAGAGCCCGACAGGGCCCGACAGAGCCCAGTAGAGCCCGACAGAGCCCGACAGAGCCCGACAGGGCCCGACAGAGCCCGACAGAGCCCGACAGGGCCCGACAGAACCCGACAGAGCGCGACAGAGCCCGACAGGGCCCGACAGAGCCCGACAGAACCCGACAGGGCCCAGTAGAGTCCGACAGAGCCCGACAGGGCCCAGTAGAGCCCGACAGAGCCCGACAGAGCCCAGTAGAGCCCGACAGGGCCCGACAGGGCCCTGCAGAGCCCGACAGAGCCCGACAGGGCCCAGTAGAGCCTGACAGAGCCCGACAGGGCCCGACAGAGCCCGACAGGGCCCGACAGAGCCCGACAGAGCCCGACAGGGCCCGACAGGGCCCGACAGGGCCCAGTAGAGCCCGACAGAGCCCGACAGAGCCCGACAGGGCCCGACAGGGCCCAGTAGAGCCCGACAGAGCCCGACAGAGCCCGACAGGGCCCGACAGATCCCGACAGAGCCCGACAGATCCCGACAGAGCCCAACAGGGCCCAGTAGAGCCCGACAGAGCCCGACAGGGCCCTACAGAGCCCGACAGAGCCCGACAGAGCCCGACAGAGCGCGACAGGGCCCAGTAGAGCCCGACAGAGCCCGACAGAGCCCGACAGAGCCCGACAGAGCCCGACAGGGCCCGACAGGGCCCGACAGAGCCCGACAGGGCCCGACAGGGCCCGACAGGGCCCGACAGAGCCCGACAGAGCCCAGTAGAGCCCGACAGAGCCCGACAGAGCCCGACAGGGCCCGACAGGGCCCGACAGGGCCCGACAGGGCCCGACAGAGCCCGACAGGGCCCAGTAGAGCCCGACAGAGCCCGACAGAGCCCGACAGAGCCCAGTAGAGCCCGACAGAGCCCGACAGGGCCCGACAGGGCCCGACAGAGCCCAGTAGAGCCCGACAGAGCCCGACAGAGCCCGACAGAGCCCGACAGGGCCCGACAGAGCCCAGTAGAGCCCGACAGAGCCCGACAGGGCCCAACAGAGCCCGACAGAGCCCGACAGAGCCCGACAGAGCCCGACAGAGCCCAGTAGAGCCCGACAGAGCCCGACAGAGCCCGACAGAGCCCGACAGGGCCCGACAGAGCCCGACAGAGCCCGACAGGGCCCGACAGAGCCCAGTAGAGCCCGACAGAGCCCGACAGGGCCCGACAGGGCCCGACAGGGCCCAGTAGAGCCCGACAGAGCCCGACAGAGCCCAGTAGAGCCCAGTAGAGCCCGACAGAGCCCGACAGAGCCCGACAGAGCCCGACAGAGCCCGACAGGGCCCGACAGAGCCCGACAGAGCCCGACAGGGCCCGACAGAGCCCGACAGGGCCCGACAGGGCCCGACAGAGCCCGACAGAGCCCGACAGGGCCCGACAGAGCCCGACAGAGCCCAGTAGAGCCCGACAGAGCCCGACAGAGCCCGACAGAGCCCGACAGAGCCCGACAGGGCCCGACAGGGCCCGACAGACCCCGACAGAGCCCGACAGGGCCCGACAGAGCCCGACAGGGCCCGACAGGGCCCGACAGGGCCCGACAGAGCCCGACAGAGCCCGACAGGGCCCGACAGAGCCCGACAGGGCCCGACAGAGCCCAGTAGAGCCCGACAGAGCCCGATAGAGCCCGACAGAGCCCGACAGAGCCCAGTAGAGCCCGACAGAGCCCGACAGAGCCCGACAGGGCCCGACAGGGCCCGACAGGGCCCGACAGAGCCCGACAGAGCCCGACAGGGCCCGACAGAGCCCAGTAGAGACGACAGAGCCCGATAGAGCCCGACAGAGCCCGAAAGAGCCCGACAGGGCCCGACAGAACCCGACAGAGCGCGACAGAGCCCGACAGGGCCCGACAGAGCCCGACAGAACCCGACAGGGCCCAGTAGAGTCCGACAGAGCCCGACAGGGCCCAGTAGAGCCCGACAGAGCCCGACAGAGCCCGACAGAGCCCGACAGGGCCCGACAGGGCCCTGCAGAGCCCGACAGAGCCCGACAGGGCCCAGTAGAGCCTGACAGAGCCCGACAGGGCCCGACAGAGCCCGACAGGGCCCGACAGATCCCGACAGAGCCCGACAGGGCCCGGACAAGGCCCGACAGGGCCCAGTGAGCCCGACAGAGCCCGACAGAGCCCGACAGGGCCCGACAGGGCCCAGTAGAGCCCGACAGAGCCCGACAGAGCCCGACAGAGCCCGACAGGGCCCGACAGATCCCGACAGAGCCCGACAGGGCCCAACAGGGCCCAACAGGGCCCAGTAGAGCCCGACAGAGCCCGACAGGGCCCAACAGAGCCCAACAGGGCCCAGTAGAGCCCGACAGAGCCCGACAGGGCCCAACAGAGCCCGACAGAGCCCGACAGAGCCCGACAGGGCCCGACAGGGCCCGACAGAGCCCGACAGAGCCCAGTAGAGCCCGACAGAGCCCGACAGAGCCCGACAGAGCCCGACAGGGCCCGACAGGGCCCGACAGGGCCCGACAGAGCCCAGTAGAGCCCGACAGAGCCCGACAGAGCCCGACAGAGCCCAGTAGAGCCCGACAGAGCCCGACAGGGCCCGACAGGGCCCGACAGGGCACAGTAGAGCCCGACAGAGCCCGACAGAGCCCAGTAGAGCCCAGTAGAGCCCGACAGAGCCCGACAGAGCCCGAGAGAGCCCGACAGGGCCCGACAGAGCCCGACAGAGCCCGACAGGGCCCGACAGGGCCCGACAGAGCCCGACAGGGCCCGACAGAGCCCAGTAGAGCCCGACAGAGCCCAGTAGAGCCCGACAGAGCCCGACAGAGCCCAGTAGAGCCCGACAGAGCCCGACAGGGCCCGACAGGGCCCGACAGGGCACAGTAGAGCCCGACAGAGCCCGACAGAGCCCAGTAGAGCCCAGTAGAGCCCGACAGAGCCCGACAGAGCCCGAGAGAGCCCGACAGGGCCCGACAGAGCCCGACAGAGCCCGACAGGGCCCGACAGGGCCCGACAGAGCCCGACAGGGCCCGACAGGGCCCGACAGGGCCCAGTAGAGCCCGACAGAGCCCGACAGAGCCCAGTAGAGCCCAGTAGAGCCCGACAGGGCCCAACAGGGCCCGACAGGGCCCAGTAGAGCCCGACAGAGCCCGACAGAGCCTGACAGAGCCCGACAGGGCCCGACAGGGCCCGACAGGGCCCGACAGAGCCCGACAGGGCCCAGTAGAGCCCGACAGAGCCCGACAGAGCCCGACAGAGCCCGACAGAGCCCGACAGGGCCCAGTAGAGCCCGACAGAGCCCGACAGAGCCCGACAGACCCCGACAGGGCCCGACAGGGCCCGACAGAGCCCGACAGAGCCCGACAGGGCCTGACAGAGCCCGACAGAGCCCGACAGAACCCGACAGGGCCCGACAGGGCCGGACAGAGCCCAGTTTAGCCCAGTAGAGCCCGACAGAGCCCGACAGAGCCCGACAGGGCCCGACAGGGCCCAGTAGAGCCCGACAGAGCCCGACAGGGCCCGACAGAGCCCGACAGAGCCCGACAGGGCCCGACAGAGCCCGACAGAGCCCGACAGAGCCCGACAGAGCCCGACAGGGCCCGACAGAGCCCGACAGGGCCCGACAGAGCCCAGTAGAGCCCGACAGAGCCCGACAGAGCCCGACAGGGCCCGACAGAGCCCGACAGAGCCCGACAGGGCCCGACAGAGCCCGACAGAGCCCGACAGGGCCCGACAGAACCCGACAGAGCGCGACAGAGCCCGACAGGGCCCGACAGAGCCCGACAGAACCCGACAGGGCCCAGTAGAGTCCGACAGAGCCCGACAGGGCCCAGTAGAGCCCGACAGAGCCCGACAGAGCCCGACAGAGCCCGACAGGGCCCGACAGGGCCCTGCAGAGCCCGACAGAGCCCGACAGGGCCCAGTAGAGCCTGACAGAGCCCGACAGGGCCCGACAGAGCCCGACAGGGCCCGACAGAGCCCGACAGAGCCCGACAGGGCCCGACAGGGCCCGACAGGGCCCAGTAGAGCCCGACAGAGCCCGACAGAGCCCGACAGGGCCCGACAGGGCCCAGTAGAGCCCGACAGAGCCCGACAGAGCCCGACAGGGCCCGACAGATCCCGACAGAGCCCGACAGATCCCGACAGAGCCCAACAGGGCCCAGTAGAGCCCGACAGAGCCCGACAGGGCCCTACAGAGCCCGACAGACCCCGACAGAGCCCGACAGAGCGCGACAGGGCCCAGTAGAGCCCGACAGAGCCCGACAGAGCCCGACAGAGCCCGACAGAGCCCGACAGGGCCCGACAGGGCCCGACAGAGCCCGACAGGGCCCGACAGGGCCCGACAGGGCCCGACAGAGCCCGACAGAGCCCGACAGGGCCCGACAGAGCCCGACAGAGCCCAGTAGAGCCCGACAGAGCCCGACAGAGCCCGACAGGGCCCGACAGGGCCCGACAGGGCCCGACAGGGCCCGACAGAGCCCGACAGGGCCCAGTAGAGCCCGACAGAGCCCGACAGAGCCCGACAGAGCCCAGTAGAGCCCGACAGAGCCCGACAGGGCCCGACAGGGCCCGACAGAGCCCAGTAGAGCCCGACAGAGCCCGACAGAGCCCGACAGAGCCCGACAGGGCCCGACAGAGCCCAGTAGAGCCCGACAGAGCCCGACAGGGCCCAACAGAGCCCGACAGAGCCCGACAGAGCCCGACAGAGCCCGACAGAGCGCAGTAGAGCCCGACAGAGCCCGACAGAGCCCGACAGAGCCCGACAGGGCCCGACAGAGCCCGACAGAGCCCGACAGGGCCCGACAGGGCCCAGTAGAGCCCGACAGAGCCCGACAGAGCCCAGTAGAGCCCAGTAGAGCCCGACAGAGCCCGACAGAGCCCGACAGAGCCCGACAGAGCCCGACAGGGCCCGACAGAGCCCGACAGAGCCCGACAGGGCCCGACAGAGCCCGACAGGGCCCGACAGGGCCCGACAGAGCCCGACAGAGCCCGACAGGGCCCGACAGAGCCCGACAGAGCCCAGTAGAGCCCGACAGAGCCCGACAGAGCCCGACAGAGCCCGACAGGGCCCGACAGGGCCCGACAGACCCCGACAGAGCCCGACAGGGCCCGACAGAGCCCGACAGGGCCCGACAGGGCCCGACAGGGCCCGACAGAGCCCGACAGAGCCCGACAGGGCCCGACAGAGCCCGACAGGGCCCGACAGAGCCCAGTAGAGCCCGACAGAGCCCGACAGAGCCCGACAGAGCCCGACAGGGCCCGACAGAGCCCGACAGAGCCCGACAGGGCCCGACAGAGCCCGACAGAGCCCGACAGGGCCCGACAGAGCCCGACAGAGCCCGACAGGGCCCGACAGAGCCCAGTAGAGACGACAGAGCCCGATAGAGCCCGACAGAGCCCGACAGAGCCCGACAGGGCCCAGTAGAGCCCAGTAGAGCCCGACAGAGCCCAGTAGAGCCCGACAGAGCCCGACAGAGCCCGACAGAGCCCGACAGGGCCCGACAGGGCCCGACAGAGCCCGACAGGGCCCGACAGAGCCCGAAAGAGCCCGACAGAGCCCGACAGGGCCCGACAGAGCCTGACAGAGCCCGACAGGGCCCAGTAGAGCCCGACAGAGCCCGACAGAGCCCGACAGAACCCGACAGAGCCCGACAGAGCCCGACAGGGCCCGACAGGGCCCGACAGAGCCCGACAGGGCCCAGTAGAGCCCGACAGAGCCCGACAGAGCCCAGTAGAGCCCAGTAGAGCCCGACAGAGCCCGACAGAGCCTGACAGAGCCCGACATAACCCGACAGAGCCCGACAGAGACCAGTTGAGCCCGACAGAGCCCGACAGAGCCCGACAGAGCCCGACATAGCCCGACAGAGCCCGACAGGGCCCGACAGGGCCCAGTAGAGCCCGACAGAGCCCGACAGAGCCCGACAGAGCCCGACAGAGCCCAGTAGAGCCCGACAGAGCCCGACAGGGCCCGACAGAGCCCAGTAGAGCCCGACAGAGCCCGACAGAGCCCGACAGGGCCCGACAGGGCCCAGTAGAGCCCGACAGAGCCCGACAGAGCCCGACAGAGCCCGACAGGGCCCGACAGAGCCCGACAGAGCCCGACAGGGCCCGACAGAGCCCGACAGAGCCCGACAGGGCCCGACAGAACCCGACAGAGCGCGACAGAGCCCGACAGGGCCCGACAGAGCCCGACAGAACCCGACAGGGCCCAGTAGAGTCCGACAGAGCCCGACAGGGCCCAGTAGAGCCCGACAGAGCCCGACAGAGCCCGACAGAGCCCGACAGGGCCCGACAGGGCCCTGCAGAGCCCGACAGAGCCCGACAGGGCCCAGTAGAGCCTGACAGAGCCCGACAGGGCCCGACAGAGCCCGACAGGGCCCGACAGAGCCCGACAGAGCCCGACAGGGCCCGACAGGGCCCGACAGGGCCCAGTAGAGCCCGACAGAGCCCGACAGAGCCCGACAGGGCCCGACAGGGCCCAGTAGAGCCCGACAGAGCCCGACAGAGCCCGACAGAGCCCGACAGGGCCCGACAGATCCCGACAGAGCCCGACAGGGCCCAACAGGGCCCAACAGGGCCCAGTAGAGCCCGACAGAGCCCGACAGGGCCCAACAGAGCCCGACAGAGCCCGACAGAGCCCGACAGAGCGCGACAGGGCCCAGTAGAGCCCGACAGAGCCCGACAGAGCCCGACAGAGCCCGACAGGGCCCGACAGGGCCCGACAGAGCCCGACAGGGCCCGACAGGGCCCGACAGGGCCCGACAGAGCCCGACAGAGCCCGACAGGGCCCGACAGAGCCCGACAGAGCCCAGTAGAGCCCGACAGAGCCCGACAGAGCCCGACAGAGCCCGACAGGGCCCGACAGGGCCCGACAGGGCCCGACAGAGCCCGACAGGGCCCAGTAGAGCCCGACAGAGCCCGACAGAGCCCGACAGAGCCCAGTAGAGCCCGACAGAGCCCGACAGGGCCCGACAGGGCCCGACAGGGCACAGTAGAGTCCGACAGAGCCCGACAGAGCCCGACAGAGCCCGAGAGAGCCCGACAGGGCCCGACAGAGCCCGACAGAGCCCGACAGGGCCCGACAGGGCCCGACAGAGCCCGACAGGGCCCTACAGGGCCCGACAGGGCCCAGTAGAGCCCGACAGAGCCCGACAGAGCCCGACAGGGCCCGACAGGGCCCGACAGAGCCCGACAGGGCCCGACAGGGCCCGACAGGGCCCAGTAGAGCCCGACAGAGCCCGACAGAGCCCAGAAGAGCCCAGTAGAGCCCGACAGGGCCCGACAGGGCCCGACAGGGCCCAGTAGAGCCCGACAGAGCCCGACAGAGCCTGACAGAGCCCGACAGGGCCCGACAGGGCCCGACAGGGCCCAGTAGAGCCCGACAGAGCCCGACAGAGCCCGACAGAGCCCGACAGAGCCCGACAGGGCCCAGTAGAGCCCGACAGAGC
The DNA here is from genome assembly GCF_036013445.1 of Caloenas nicobarica. Classification (NCBI taxonomy): domain Eukaryota; kingdom Metazoa; phylum Chordata; class Aves; order Columbiformes; family Columbidae; genus Caloenas; species Caloenas nicobarica. The sequence continues at coordinate 216,802 of NW_027017212.1, forward strand.
CCGACAGAGCCCGACAGAGCCCGACAGGGCCCGACAGGGCCCGACAGAGCCCGACAGAGCCCGACAGGGCCTGACAGAGCCCGACAGAGCCCGACAGAGCCCGACAGGGCCCGACAGGGCCGGACAGAGCCCAGTTTAGCCCAGTAGAGCCCGACAGAGCCCGACAGAGCCCGACAGGGCCCGACAGGGCCCAGTAGAGCCCGACAGAGCCCGACAGGGCCCGACAGAGCCCGACAGAGCCCGACAGGGCCCGACAGGGCCCGACAGAGCCCGACAGAGCCCGACAGAGCCCGACAGGGCCCGACAGAGCCCGACAGAGCCCGACAGGGCCCGACAGAGCCCAGTAGAGCCCGACAGAGCCCGACAGAGCCCGACAGAGCCCGACAGGGCCCGACAGAGCCCGACAGAGCCCGACAGGGCCCGACAGAGCCCGACAAAGCCCGACAGGGCCCGACAGAACCCGACAGAGCGCGACAGAGCCCGACAGGGCCCGACAGAGCCCGACAGAACCCGACAGGGCCCAGTAGAGTCCGACAGAGCCCGACAGGGCCCAGTAGAGCCCGACAGAGCCCGACAGAGCCCGACAGAGCCCGACAGGGCCCGACAGGGCCCTGCAGAGCCCGACAGAGCCCGACAGGGCCCAGTAGAGCCTGACAGAGCCCGACAGGGCCCGACAGAGCCCGACAGGGCCCGACAGAGCCCGACAGAGCCCGACAGGGCCCGACAGGGCCCGACAGGGCCCAGTAGAGCCCGACAGAGCCCGACAGAGCCCAGTAGAGCCCAGTAGAGCCCAGTAGAGCCCGACAGAGCCCGACAGAGCCCGAGAGAGCCCGACAGGGCCCGACAGAGACCGACAGAGCCCGACAGGGCCCGACAGGGCCCGACAGGGCCCGACAGGGCCCAGTAGAGCCCGACAGAGCCCGACAGAGCCCGACAGAGCCCGACAGGGCCCGACAGGGCCCTGCAGAGCCCGACAGAGCCCGACAGGGCCCAGTAGAGCCTGACAGAGCTCGACAGGGCCCGACAGAGCCCGACAGGGCCCGACAGAGCCCGACAGAGCCCGACAGGGCCCGACAGGGCCCGACAGGGCCCGACAGGGCCCGACAGGGCCCAGTAGAGCCCGACAGAGCCCGACAGAGCCCAGTAGAGCCCAGTAGAGCCCAGTAGAGCCCGACAGAGCCCGAGAGAGCCCGACAGGGCCCGACAGAGCCCGACAGAGCCCGACAGGGCCCGACAGGGCCCGACAGGGCCCGACAGGGCCCAGTAGAGCCCGACAGAGCCCGACAGAGCCCAGTAGAGCCCAGTAGAGCCCGACAGGGCCCGACAGGGCCCGACAGGGCCCAGTAGAGCCCGACAGAGCCCGACAGAGCCTGACAGAGCCCGACAGGGCCCGACAGGGCCCGACAGGGCCCGACAGAGCCCGACAGGGCCCAGTAGAGCCCGACAGAGCCCGACAGAGCCCGACAGAGCCCGACAGAGCCCGACAGGGCCCAGTAGAGCCCGACAGAGCCCGACAGAGCCCGACAGAGCCCGACAGGGCCCGACAGGGCCCGACAGAGCCCGACAGAGCCCGACAGGGCCTGACAGAGCCCGACAGAGCCCGACAGAGCCCGACAGGGCCCGACAGGGCCGGACAGAGCCCAGTTTAGCCCAGTAGAGCCCGACAGAGCCCGACAGAGCCCGACAGGGCCCGACAGGGCCCAGTAGAGCCCGACAGAGCCCGACAGGGCCCGACAGAGCCCGACAGAGCCCGACAGGGCCCGACAGGGCCCGACAGAGCCCGACAGAGCCCGACAGGGCCCGACAGAGCCCGACAGAGCCCGACAGGGCCCGACAGAGCCCAGTAGAGCCCGACAGAGCCCGACAGAGCCCGACAGAGCCCGACAGGGCCCGACAGAGCCCGACAGAGCCCGACAGGGCCCGACAGAGCCCGACAGAGCCCGACAGGGCCCGACAGAACCCGACAGAGCGCGACAGAGCCCGACAGGGCCCGACAGAGCCCGACAGAACCCGACAGGGCCCAGTAGAGTCCGACAGAGCCCGACAGGGCCCAGTAGAGCCCGACAGAGCCCGACAGAGCCCGACAGAGCCCGACAGGGCCCAGTAGAGCCTGACAGAGCCCGACAGGGCCCGACAGAGCCCGACAGGGCCCGACAGAGCCCGACAGAGCCCGACAGGGCCCGACAGGGCCCGACAGGGCCCAGTAGAGCCCGACAGAGCCCGACAGAGCCCGACAGGGCCCGACAGGGCCCAGTAGAGCCCGACAGAGCCCGACAGAGCCCGACAGGGCCCGACAGATCCCGACAGAGCCCGACAGATCCCGACAGAGCCCAACAGGGCGCAGTAGAGCCCGACAGAGCCCGACAGGGCCCTACAGAGCCCGACAGAGCCCGACAGAGCCCGACAGAGCGCGACAGGGCCCAGTAGAGCCCGACAGAGCCCGACAGAGCCCGACAGAGCCCGACAGGGCCCCACAGGGCCCGACAGAGCCCGACAGGGCCCGACAGAGCCCGACAGAGCCCGACAGGGCCCGACAGAGCCCGACAGAGCCCAGTAGAGCCCGACAGAGCCCGACAGAGCCCGACAGGGCCCGACAGGGCCCGACAGAGCCCGACAGGGCCCAGTAGAGCCCGACAGAGCCCGACAGAGCCCGACAGAGCCCAGTAGAGCCCGACAGAGCCCGACAGGGCCCGACAGGGCCCGACAGGGCACAGTAGAGCCCGACAGAGCCCGACAGAGCCCGAGAGAGCCCGACAGGGCCCGACAGAGCCCGACAGAGCCCGACAGGGCCCGACAGGGCCCGACAGGGCCCAGTAGAGCCCGACAGAGCCCGACAGAGCCCGACAGGGCCCGACAGGGCCCGACAGGGCCCAGTAGAGCCCGACAGAGCCCGACAGAGCCCAGCAGAGCCCAGTAGAGCCCGACAGGGCCCGACAGGGCCCGACAGGGCCCAGTAGAGCCCGACAGAGCCCGACAGAGCCTGACAGAGCCCGACAGGGCCCGACAGGGCCCGACAGGGCCCGACAGAGCCCGACAGGGCCCAGTAGAGCCCGACAGAGCCCGACAGAGCCCGACAGAGCCCGACAGAGCCCGACAGGGCCCAGTAGAGCCCGACAGAGCCCGACAGAGCCCGACAGAGCCCGACAGGGCCCGACAGGGCCCAACAGAGCCCGACAGAGCCCGACAGGGCCTGACAGAGCCCGACAGAGCCCGACAGAGCCCGACAGGGCCCGACAGGGCCGGACAGAGCCCAGTTTAGCCCAGTAGAGCCCGACAGAGCCCGACAGAGCCCGACAGGGCCCGACAGGGCCCAGTAGAGCCCGACAGAGCCCGACAGGGCCCGACAGAGCCCGACAGAGCCCGACAGGGCCCGACAGAGCCCGACAGAGCCCGACAGAGCCCGACAGGGCCCGACAGAGCCCGACAGGGCCCGACAGAGCCCAGTAGAGCCCGACAGAGCCCGACAGGGCCCGACAGAGCCCGATAGAGCCCGACAGGGCCCGACAGAGCCCGACAGAGCCCGACAGAGCCCGACAGGGCCCAGTAGAGCCCGACAGAGCCAGACAGAGCCCGACAGGGCCCGACAGGGCCCGACAGAGCCCGACAGAGCCCGACAGGGCCCGACAGGGCCCGACAGGGCCCGACAGAGCCCAGTAGAGCCCGACAGAGCCCGACAGGGCCCGACAGAGCCCGACAGAGCCCGACAGGGCCCAGTAGAGCCCAGTAGAGCCCGACAGAGCCCGACAGAGCCCGACAGGGCCCGACAGGGCCCGACAGGGCCCGACAGAGACCGACAGGGCCCGACAGAGCCCGACAGAGCCCGACAGAGCCCGACAGAGCCCGACAGGGCCCAGTAGAGCCCAACAGAGCCCGACAGAGCCCGACAGAGCCCAGTAGAGCCCGACAGAGCCCGACATAGCCCGACAGAGCCCGACAGGGCCCGACAGGGCCCGACAGAGCCCGACAGAGCCCGACAGGGCCCAGTAGAGCCTGACAGAGCCCGACAGGGCCCGACAGAGCCCGACAGGGCCCGACAGAGCCCGACAGAGCCCGACAGGGCCCGACAGGGCCCGACAGGGCCCAGTAGAGCCCGACAGAGCCCGACAGAGCCCGACAGGGCCCGACAGGGCCCAGTAGAGCCCGACAGAGCCCGACAGAGCTCGACAGGGCCCGACAGATCCCGACAGAGCCCGACAGGGCCCAACAGGGCCCGACAGGGCCCAGTAGAGCCCGACAGAGCCCGACAGGGCCCAACAGAGCCCGACAGAGCCCGACAGAGCCCGACAGAGTGCGACAGGGCCCAGTAGAGCCCGACAGAGCCCGACAGAGCCCGACAGAGCCCGACAGAGCCCGACAGGGCCCGACAGAGCCCGACAGAGCCCGACAGGGCCCGACAGGGCCCGACAGGGCCCGACAGAGCCCGACAGAGCCCAGTAGAGCCCGACAGAGCCCGACAGAGCCCGACAGGGCCCGACAGGGCCCGACAGGGCCCGACAGAGCCCGACAGGGCCCAGTAGAGCCCGACAGAGCCCGACAGAGCCCGACAGAGCCCAGT